>NC_047507.1:43602139-43881833 GCF_902827115.2 Pseudochaenichthys georgianus | reverse complement strand
TCTCTCCTCAGACTCTCCTCCTTTTGCTGTCTCCTTTCCTCCTCTCCTCCTCTCCTCTCATCTCCTCCTCAGACTCTCCTCCTTTTGCTGTCTCCTTTCCTCCTCTCCTCCTCTCATCTCCTCCTCAGACTCTCCTCCTTTAGCTGCTTTTGCTGTTAGATATTTAGATATTTGTATAACTCAATCACTTGCAATGCATATATTGTTTTACTTGCCACCTCTTTACAGCTCCACTCATCTCCAAGCTTCCGACATTCACCTGGCGGTGGTGCCTTGGATGAAAACAACTTGTGATATGAATCGATGCAGCACAGAGTTAACACTTACCCACAGCAGAAAGCACAACGAGAGGACTAATGATCTTCTCTTCTATACCAATTTATATTGGAGACAACATAGAACTTCGTGTGAAGTGAACTGTGCCATGTCCCATAGCATTGGAATGGATGATTGGCTGTGTTGTGTGAAGGTCGGCAACTGTTGCATAGCACAGAGGAGATGGCAAAAGTAAATGTACTTTTTTCTTACCTAAAGCATCTCCCCTCCTCTTCGTACCCCTGCCTGCCCCTCCCGCATTAGACTCGGGGACTTAGCTTTTGAAATCTTGTTCAAGCTGTCCACTCTGTAGTTGGACCTCATGACCTCCGCTTTATGACGCACCCGGCCTGAAAAAGGGTGTCTACGATGGCTGGTACTGAGAGGTGTTATGGTCCTCTCCTGCCTTTTGTGTTTGGGGAGCGCGAAGGTGGGAGGAAGACTACTGTCATGTGGGGTTGCTTTAGGTCCTCCAAAATATCATTTAGTCTTGATATCACTGTACACACGTCTCATCCTGTCGGTCAGTGTTTCCCCTACCATTGTCTTGGCGGAGCGCTGTGCCCCTGTCTGATTTTTTTTTTAAATATTGAAGTTGAAAGCATTAATCTGCACAAGCACACGTTTATTTCCATGCAACTCTCTGATTGGTCTATAGTGTCATGGCTCTGTTGCATTAACCGAACACGGGAAATTACAGTCCGACTCTCTAGTGTCATGATGAGGTTCACGAAAAGCACAGTTAATGTATTATATTATTGCGGGAGAATTGTCGGGGGCTACAGAAAAAACATTCGGGGCTAAAGCCCCGGATGCCCAGGCCAGGCGACGCCACTGACAAGCAGACTGCTTGTTTAATGTTAGACTCACACCAATAGCTCAATATGATCACAACACAATTGCTTTCATATCAGAGATCAGATGAGGTGGAGCTGCCTCCAGCAATAGAGGGTGAGGCAGAGAGCAGCAGCAGCAGCAGCACAGGGTTGCAGCAGGTATGTTCTATGCTGCAGTCAGGTGATTTCAATGTATCAATGAAAGGAAGAATTGTATAGCTACATGATAAGAAGGGAATACAGTTTGAATAACATTTTTAATGTAAAAATACTTTGTTACTGTACGTTATCAATAACAATAATCTACAGCTCCTCTCTCTGCTCCAGAGGATAAAAAAAGTAAGCTCAGTAATTTCCCGCAAAAAGGTCCCACACTGCTGTCGTTTCCTATCTCTTGAGGACTTTGAGTGTTTACCACTGTTCTTGGAATGGGTATCCTCCGTGCAGTCAGGGGTGTTGGGGGTATCCTCCGTGCAGTCAGGGGTGTTGGGGGTATCCTTCGTGCAGACAGGGGTGTTGGGGGTATCCTCCGTGCAGTCAGGGGTGTTGGGGGTATCCTTCGTGCAGACAGGGGTGTTGGGGGTATCCTCCGTGCCGTCAGGGGTGTTGGGGGTATCCTCCGTGCAGTCAGGGGTGTTGGGGGTGTCCTCCCTGCAGTCAGGGGTGTTGGGGGTGTCCTCCGTGCAGTCAGGGGTGTTGGGGGTATCCTCCGTGCAGTCAGGGGTGTTGGGGGTATCCTCCGTGCAGTCAGGGGTGTTGGGGGTGTCCTCCGTGCAGTCAGGGGTGTTGGGGGTATCCTCCGTGCAGTCAGGGGTGTTGGGGGTGTCCTCCGTGCAGTCAGGGGTGTTGGGGGTGTCCTCCGTGCAGTCAGGGGTGTTGGGGGTATCCTCCGTGCAGTCAGGGGTGTTGGGGGTGTCCTCCGTGCAGTCAGGGGTGTTGGGGGTATCCTCCGTGCAGTCAGGGGTGTTGGGGGTGTCCTCCGTGCAGTCAGGGGTGTTGGGGGTGTCCTCCCTGCAGTCAGGGGTGTTGGGGGTATCCTCCGTGCAGTCAGGGGTGTTGGGGGTATCCTCCGTGCAGTCAGGGGTGTTGGGGGTGTCCTCCGTGCAGTCAGGGGTGTTGGGGGTGTCCTCCCTGCAGTCAGGGGTGTTGGGGGTATCCTCCGTGCAGTCAGGGGTGTTGGGGGTGTCCTCCGTGCAGTCAGGGGTGTTGGGGGTATCCTCCGTGCAGTCAGGGGTGTTGGGGGTATCCTCCGTGCAGTCAGGGGTGTTGGGGGTGTCCTCCGTGCAGACAAGGGCATCCTCTAAGGTGGGAGTGATTTAATCTGTTTGGGATGTAGTTAAGCAAATAACATCCAGAGAAGACAGAGGGTTTTCCCTCTAGGTCTCACTGAGACTCTCCCAACCCGGGCCCGGCGCCACGAGGGGGCAAAAGGGGGCATTGCCCCCTCAGTTGTATTATTTCCCCCCTCACTTTGAGCATCATTCATCCATAAAAAAGTACAATAAATGTCACAATTATTAAATAACTTTAAATAATTATTTCCCCCAATACAAGTTACTATGTTTAGATCAGATATGCGGGCAGGCAGTCACGCAACGTGTAAAAAAGCCTCAACCCCAAGTGAGCTTGTAGTTTTATGCTACGTTCACACCGGACGCGATGCGACGTTTGGGGGCGGCGCGATTACATGTAAAGTCAATGCAGAGACACGATCAGACGCGAATTCGCTCCGACGGCGCGCATGAAGCGGTGGACGCGGCGCAAATCACGCGATTGAGGCGATTGAAGGGGGCCGTGTCAAACGCGAGAGTTCAATTTGTTCAACTCGGGCGTCAAATTCACGTGACGCGTTCTCGCGGAAGCCAATCAGCGGTGAGGATCTCAGCCTGCGGTCACTGACGTTCAACCAGAAAACATCAGCCATTAGCTGTTAGCAGTTAGCACACAGAGATCACAGCTCCTCATATCTGTTCAGAAACTGTACAAAAGTGAAACAAGTACAAACCACAGACTGTCTGTGTCATGGCGAATACAGTCACTGGTTTATTTATGTCTGTAGGCCGTTGTTGTGAGTGTGGAGTGAGCATATACAACGTTAGCTTAGCCTGGTCGACCCAATCTCCATTCAGAAAACAAGCATTTGAAAAGGTGTTTCTCTGCCGCCTGTCTGCAGACTTGTCAAGCATTAATTCATGGTTTTTACTAACCGGTATCAGTATGTTTTTACGTCGGCATCATTTAGAAACGTGTATTACAATTTAATCACGGTAAAATATGTTCATTTTGTTGTAGTTGTAGCTCCCGAGCCAGCGCATCTTGTTTGAATGATGCGAGTAAACACAGCTGGCAGCCGCGGTGAAACTCGAGCGACTAGAGCGATGCGATAGGAGCGTTTAGAGCGAATCGAATATTCGCATCGCGTCCGGTGTGAACGTAGCATTAATGTTAGCGTGTGTGCTTAGTTGTAAACACAGTCGGATGGGTGACCAAAACGTCCCTGTTTTCCGGGCAGAGTCCCCGTTTTCAGTGGCCGGTACCCGGTTGAAACTCCCGAAAATGTTCCCGTTTTTGAACGTGCGTTAAAAAAAATAGAGCAATGTGAAATCAAATGTTACATGTCAGTAAAAACAGAGTAACAGTGTTGTGCCTGTTTGTAGCGTTAGCGTATTTCTTCTTCTACTACTTCTTCTTCTATTTTCTTTAATGGCGAATCGCTTCCACTTGGAGCATATATCGCCACCTACTGTTGATTTATTAAATGTTTATATTAAATCCTTGTCCTCAGACCAGTGTTTTTGAGGAACTTGAAGATCAGCTTGTTTACTTCATTTCTTGATTTACTTTCGTGTATTGACTTGAAATCCATGTCCTTGATGTTATGTTGTTCCAGTGCAGTTTTCAGAATGAGTCTTTGTCTGTTATAATCCGGGAAGCTAAAAAATACATGATGTAATTTTTCTCCCCAATTTCCGGCGCCCCCGATGGGTTGATGCCCACTTAGCATTCACCTATACTGCCTATGCCAAGGGCCATCCCTGGTGAAAACAATATGACATCAACAAAAAATAAGACAGACAACTACAGATAGCACCACACATGATGGTTACTTGTTATTATTTAGGGCTGCCTGTATGGATCAGGTTTCTGCCAAAGTGAGCCGTTTTACAAGAATAATAATATGTTCTGCATTATATCAACCGTATTGGTACAATGACAGATTTTGGAACATTAATTCGATTTTTCTCATGGCAGTTAGACTCTGGAGACAAACCAGGGGACTTTATTTGTATTTTTAATCTGTGTTTGATCCAATATTACATTTGGTTTATATATTAGTCACTTTCTTATGAAATGTCAGGTTTTAGGCCTTGGTTTGAACATTCAATCCTGAAAATAAAAAATCAATCAATCAATCAATGTTTATTTATATAGCCCAATATCACAAATGTTACATTTGTCTCAGTGGTCTTCACAGTTTGTACAGACCAGATTAATGTTTCTTTAATCCTGACCAGAGGTAAGTAAATCTGTATAAGAAGACGAGTTCAGGGATAGAGGAGAAAAGATTATGGTATAATTACAGAGCCTGTCCATTTATAAATTGAGGAAATCAATGTTAGTCTGTTAACCAAAGTGCAGCCATCTGATAATGTACTATCTATTATTAAAGATCAGAGGAAAATAACAGAACGAGAGGGGTTAATCCGGAATAAAAATAAAGAAGCAAAGAGATTGTAAAGCAGTGAGAAGGAAAAAAGCTTGGTGTGTCAATTCATTACATTGCCAGTATTTTTCGTTGTTGTGAAAAAAAAATCGCTCCCTCAGATTTTTTTACAGCCCCCTCAGTCATTTCATCCTGGAGCCGGGCCTGTCCCAACCACAACCTTCAATTGTGTTGAACACCACACAAAAGTGAGTGCAGGGCAGTAAATGTCTTATGGACTGATGGAACCGCGGCCAAAAGACACCAGATGTGTGGCTGATGTTGTCAGGCAACATTTGTCCTTCTTTGTTGATACAAATGTGGTCTTTGTTTTCTCCTCACATATGCTCAAACTATTGTTTAAATATTCTAGACATTTAAACTGACAAACTTGTCTGTCATCCATCCTTAATCTTCTGAGACCCACGATTTGTCGATCTTCCCGCGTCCTGCACCCCGACCCTTTCCGAGCGCTTCCGAGCCGCTCCGATTACAACGAGAACGTGACGTCAGATTTACACTAGACGGATCCTTTCTAGCCATAACCATGGTTCATAAATACGGACGGTATTCAGCTAAAGAGAAATTGCCTGTGTAAAGTAATGTGCCAAACCCTGACACTAGAATTAAACTAGTAGACGTTTATAAATCTCCTGGACCCAGTATGCAATGAACACAGTATGAACACTTCGCCCTTAAAACTTCACCGCAGCCAAATAGCTGGTTATCATTCACCCTGTAAAGCAATTAGCTCGTTATTGGCTATGTTTACAGAAGCTCTGGTGTGAAGGAATTCCCCTGGAAATGGTGATTACTGCGGGATCTGGAAATCATTCGAAGAGGAACTTACACTTCAGTCAAGTTGTGTTACAGTGTGTTTTTCGTTGCCCATTTGTGATTTTAACAGCAAATATTAAAAACATTTCATGTTGGTCCCCATCACATCAGTGCCAAGGGTTATTGTGTTCACAGGCTTCATTTTACAAACCCCTGCTAAACGAAACACTTCATCACTAGGATTGAAGTCTTAGTGAAATATACTAGTTTGTTTTGTCTTGTTACAATAAATCCTGCAAAGATGAGTGGTGTGATTCCCTGAAGGAGCCCTTTGGTCAAATAGTGTTTAGTTTAATCTGCTCATGCATTGCTGTGAATAAATGCACCAGGTTATCTGCAATGTTTTAAAAAAATAATAATATGTAGAGTTATTCTAGAACAGCTCCACACATTTTAGCGGGACAGAAACAGACCAGAAGAGTTTACAGTCAAGCTTAGTAGGCCAGTGAGCATAAAGCTGAGTGAAATTACAATCATACAGCAAGTATCCTTCTTGGTGGGTGGTCCCTGCTCTGCTCGCTGTGGAAACTGAATTAGTGCCCGGACAGTTTCGCCTGAAATCTGGAAACATTCTTTACCTTCCAGAAATGAGCCTAATATAGAGCTGTAATAAAACACCTCCAGCCTCTAGCGTGTTGTTTTACCAAATAACATCTAACTGGCCATTACTCCCCATTAAGGCTAATGGTCACACTAATTAGGGTAACCCCATAAAAGGCTCTGTGTTTAGACCCAACTGTGGACAAGCATTCACTTAATGACAGAACTGACCACTTTAAAACAATGCCAGTGTGCACTTTTAAGCAGGCCATTAGTCCTCAGCCTTTTGCATATTGCAATGTTGAGAAGTGCCTGCAGTTTGGCCTGTTCTGAGGTTATATATCTCATCATAATATAACATTCAATTAATTAGGTTTCAAGCCATGGACATATTTAATGTCAGGATCCTACTAAGGTGATGAGATGCATGACAACTGTAACTCCACTGAGTTGGACGTCTTAAAGCTGCACTAATATGTGTAAGGAAATGGCTCAGCAGCTTAACGCAGTTCCCCTTAGCTCTTGAGAGCATTGTAGCTTCTTTCAGCCCACCATTTAGTTTGAAGACTTGTAACTGTACTCTTGACACGCCCATCAACTTTGTTTCAAAGCTTTGTTTCAAACTCACACGGCAGACACACACAGCCAGAGGCTAGCTGGTGATAAATGCTTTAGCAGCTAAAGACACGGATAGCCTTTCCTTCAGTCTTTGGTGAAACTAAAACACAGATACAAGAGGGGGAAAGTTGGACTAACACTAAAGGAACTATCGTTAAGCCAATCCAGACATTACAAAAATAAAGGAGCCCGTAACATTAAATTCAATCATTATAGGTACATTGAGAAGTTCAAATACTTCTGTCAATGTAATGATTGATCTTTGATGTTACAGGCTGCTTTATCTGTGCTAAGATAAACAGTCGTGGCGTGGCTAGCTAATGAAATGCTTTGCCGGGCCTTTGAACACTTGGACCAGGAAAAAAAGAGAGGAACGTTCTTGTGGTTCGATCGGTTGGGATTGTGTATTTAAAACAAAAATAAACACTTCAAGCCGGCTACAGTTGACGGGTTCAAAAGTTATCATGAGCAACTTAAAGTCAAAACTTAATTATACAAAATAGCACCTGGTATGAACAGAACACACAGGTGAGTTGTTGATCATCTCATCATTTGTGTCTCCCCCCGCTTACCCCTAGCTTGCTGCCCATCTTCAGTGGAAGTGCAAGTGAAAGTAATCAAGCATACCTCTGCAATCCTCTCCAGTAATGTCAAGTGACACTTATCAAAATCCAGAGGACGTGTTTGCTCTGAATGAAACAGAAGAAAATAATTGTTTGCAGTGGAGCAAAGAATGCTTTAAAAGCTGCTGATTTTCCCTCTTTTATCCGGTTTCCAACCAAAGTCTTTGAAATACTTTTAGCAATCAAGACGTTTTTCTCGGGATGTACCACACAGCTTCTACCGAATGTATAGAGCCGGTTTAAGCTGTAATTTTTGTTTTCATAAGTAAGGCGGCATGGTTGTATAGAGAGCCGGCATACCGTTTTAATTGTATTCTTGTGGGTACCACTGATTGCCAGTCTGCATTGCTGCTGATTAACACCGGCTCTGGAGCGCGCTGTTGTCCCAGGTGCTCTGTGTTTTGAGAGGGAAAGCTTCCAACATTAAATACTTCACAGAGGAAGTCTCTCCCAGGGCCAAGGCTGCGCAGCCAGACCACATTGAAACACTTTGTGTGCTTTTACTTCCTCCGCTTTGTGTTGGTTAATGTTAGGATTTGTGTAATGGTGATCACAGCGAGCAGCAAAATGACATTTGCAGGCTTACTGAATCTCTAGGCCAGTCAGAACAATTAGCTTTGTTTTCTTTCCCCGAGCATCCACGGCTGTTTGGATCTCTGCTGCGTAGCTCTCAACACCCAAGATTAACCTGAATTGTTGTCATCTGAGTGAATGGAAATTGGGGGATTAGTGCTATGTTGTTTAGGCTGGAATGGTCGTATACATTAGAGACAATTGTTGCTGCAGATCAAGCAGAATCATTTCCCTTACCCACCACAGTATCGCATGTTGCACATTTTTATGCTCCACTGATGATTTGTGTGAATCTTGAACAGTCCACATTTCAACACTTCCATTCTCCTCAACACGTGTTCCAACAGGCCCAAATAATAAGTGTTATTATCTCTGACTGGACTGTAGAATGGTGGCCTGAGCCGACAGCAGCGAGTGTGTGTAAGTGTGTGTGTTACGCAGTTTAGTGCAGCAGCTTGTGGAGCCGTTAAACTGACTTGATTAGTGCAATTGGAAAATTCAAGAACAGAGCAGCTGCTTTGATTCTGCCTGATTGCTGTTTGAAGGAAACGGCTGAGAGGCATGGTCAGGAACCCTCCCTTAAAACACGCACATGCACGCACACACACACACACACACACACACATATACACACGCACACACACACACACACACACACACACCACATGCCGACCTCCTACCATATTTTCACTATTCCTTAGCTTGCTCATTTCAACTCCTGCCTTGTGAATATTAGCCGTATGTCAAACTAACCATGAAATAATGACAATTATTCCCCTGACATTAGCGATGAATGAATCATGCTGCTTCTGAGCACCCAGAAACTTGAACACAAACAGCTTTAGATACAACCATTTGGAAGCTTGAGTGTGGATTGTTCCGTTGCAGTAAGAGGCTTTGTGTGGTTCTATGTTGCCCGACAGCGATAAGCCTCCACATGAAGCTGCAGATCTGTGGGCCAGCAAACATGAGTGATATTGCTCAGGGACTTGGAACGACCATAATGATAAACTCTCAGGTCTGCAAGGTCTCTGCTCACTGGACAGCCTGTTTTGCTATTTTTGTCGCTGGTACTAATTCTGAAGTGATGAATGATTGTCCTCGATAAGACTTTTCAAAAAATATGTTTCAAGGAGAAAATGCACAACGGTGAAATTAATCATATTTAATTGGATTGCTTTAATTTCCCACTAACTGCTTTCTTAATCTTTAAACACAAGCCACATGAATGCATATCCTGTGATGATTTTGTCACATAAAACTCCAGCTCAAATGTTTCAGCAAATAGCCACAGCCCTCCAAGACCAGCTCCAATACGGTATGTGCTTTGTTCTGTCACTCACTGAGCTGAAACACATTATTTCTCTCCACATGCCAAGTCTGCCGTAATGAATGTACATACATGCACTGTTTCCTCTAACTCCCTCACTGCTGAAACATGAATGACTCAAAATCAGTCCAGGAAAAGTGTTTCACAAAACATTTATGTAGCAGGGGAAAATATAGTAAGGTGAATGAAGTGTCATTTTGCTATTTTTTATTTGGAACAATCTACCTAAGTAAAGCAAATGGCAGGGGAGGAAACAGATTTGTACTCTAAAACAAAATGTCTATTATTTGTTTTTCTGTATTTTGGAGCACAAATAAAAAAATTAGTTCTGTCATCCATCAACCACTAATTAACTGCTCATTTGCCAGCCTTTGGGTTCAAGCGTTCAGCCAATTCATCACGCCCAGCAAACAGCTCCAGAGGGGGGGTCTCCTTGTACGGCTACAGTGGGATAACAGGAAGCTATAAAGATATACAGTATTTGTTGATTATTGCTACTCAACAAATGTTTTTCTTCCAGGCACATAGTGTATAACATCATCACACTTTGCTGATACACTATGTAGCTTTTACAATTTATTAACAGTAGATTATTGTTTAAAGTGTTTAATCAAATGTGAGTTGTGCACTTGGTGGTGTATGCCACTTAAATAAGAAATATTTATTCATGAGTCATAATTCGAGTGCATCATTTTACACATACTTACACAGTGCCTGACATATTTGAGATTTAAGTGAGCTTTGTTATCTCAGCAAACACTTGTGTGTGTGTGTTAAAATATGTGAAATCTGCTGTCATCCATAAACCAAAAAGCCTGTAGCTTACATTTGACAGTATATTGTGCTAACAGTAGGCCTTAGTATAAATACCAAACAATTCGCATATTGGTAATGAAACGTTAGCATGTCATAAAAATTTCAAATCTGTCACTAATTACCTGTTAAAAAAAGTAACCAGTAATTTATTTTAATCAACCCAATATTAAAAGTATGAATCTTGATTACTTTCCGTTACTTTTGGAATATCTCAATATCAATATGCAAATATGCAAACTATTCCAAGTATTGGACTCCAATACTGAGTTTGATGATGAAGTATCAGTTTAGCCCTAAGCCTGTTTTTCAGGTCTCAGGCTCGAAAATGACATTCCCAGAATAAATGTCCATATCTTCCCTTCTAAAAGGGTTAAATTAATAATATTGTTTCTCAAAGTAATGATAAACCTGTGAATTGGATGTAGAAAAGTCAGAATCAATATAGATGTTTTTTATTTTAAAGAAAATTCAGATTGAACATTGTAAAAAACTGTAAATTATTGTGTCCGTCCACTAATTATTTTTTACTTATAGTGAAAACTACCCTTGGATGATGGTAAGGTAGACTAAACGCTTTAGGAATCCAAAAACATATAAGTACCCTGTATAAAGATTGATGCAAAACAAGTGATTGACATCTCTTTCTGACCATTAGAGCCAATAGAATCAAAGGGGAATCTCCCCACTCACACACATGGTAAAACGAAAAGGTGGGGGCTTTGCGGACGCAGTTTTGCATGAGAGTGAAGCTATAGAGCTATAGCTCTAGCTCTGACATCTGGAAACCGAAACGCAGGTTTATTGCTCATGGATTATCAGAAATAATGTCAAAGGGACACAGACACATTGGATTAACATATGGATTAACGTCAGCATCGTTTTGATCGTTTTAATGCCATTGAAGACCACTTTTAACCAGACTAGACACAGGTGAGCCATGTTAGCGTTTTTAGCTGCCTAGCGCCATATGTTTTGATGTGTGTTCTTGTTATTATCTCCGCGAGTTCGTATAATTGAGTGATAATGAGGTTACCCATCGATTCTGTGTCTCCTCACGATGTGAAACGATATGTTGTTGGATGTGCACATTTAAATAATAAGGTTTTGTGAGTGAATTTCGGGGCAGTCATCTGTTAGCCTTTTACCGCTCGTTGCTAATCCAGCGTTAGCATTGTGTTTTTTTTTTTTATTTAAAATAAATAAAGTTAGATGAGTTTCTTCCCGTTACATGGATATAAAACATTCATAGTTTATTAAATGAACATGCCCTCAGACACTGTTTCCTGCAAGATGTTGCAGGAGGGCCCCGGTACCGGGCCTCTTGGGCTTACAGCAATCTATGTTCCGTCCACTACTTTACTAACTAATATTTGTGCTGTTAAAATTGTTTAGCCTAATATAATGTTTATGTCTGTTCAATGTTCAATTAGTTTCCAGGTATTCCTTCCTTCGTTATGATAATCACTTGTCAGATTAATAGCGGTCATTATACACGTAAATATACTTGTTAGGTATGCTATCCATACATACACTCAAACTTGATTTTTTTCAGTAGCTAGTAACATCAGTAGTAGTAGACATGTTAGTAGATGGATTTACCCCTAAATACTAAATTTCACAGTTGGCAGGCAAAGCTTGCACTTAAAGGTGGGGTAGGTAAGTTTGAGAAACCGCTCGAGATCGCTAGAATTTGAAAATACACAACCGGAGAAAATCTGCCACTTCCTTATAGAGCCCCTCCTCCAACACACACGAACACGCACATGACCAATGATAAGAAAAGACGCTCGCGCGGGATTGGAGCAGGATGTGACGCACATTTACAAACCCTTTAAGCTCTCTGATACCACCCAATGAATGCACTGCCTTGCTTGCAGAACCACGCTACACAAAGCAGATAGCAACAACACCTATAAAAACTTAAGCATAGACATTTAAAAAAAGGGGCTACTGTATTGACATTTTCAAATTATATTTAATGAAAAGGCCCTGACAAAACAGCAGGGCTCTATTTCAGTAACTATTAACTATAGAAAAAAAGACAGCAACAGCTGACATAAAATCTTTGCTGAGCCTAAGGATAATCATAAATGAATAACATAGTGAAAATAAATATATTGCAATGCTCAAAACAGCAGCATCCAACCGTCTCTAATCCTTGGATATGACATGTCACTGCATGCATGCACGGAGCAGCTGTAGCGCGGAGATCATCATCATCATTCTGTCTTGTATTACTTAACAAAAAAAACAAAAGACGTCTCGTTCACGGGTGCGAGCCGGCTCCCGTCGTTCACTTAAAAGAGCCGGCTCGTTCGCGACCGACACATCACTAGTTGGAAGATTTTTTTAACGCTGCTGTGTGGACTTCAGAGCATATCCACAGGCTTGCAAAGTAACACACACCTTTCTACAGTAACGGACTGCAAGTGAACGCATATTGCTCTGTGTATGGCTGTGAGAAAAACACACCCTTACTAAGATATGTGATGATGACTTCAGAGCCAATCAGTCAATCATTCCCGTGGAAATCTGTTCATGACTAAATGTTTCTAATCTGGCATATAGGGATCGTTTTCTTGGCAGACAAAGTGTGTGTGTCTGTGTGTGAGTGTCTCTGTGTGTGTGTGTGTGTGTGTGTGTGTGTGTGTGTGTGTGTGTGTGTGTGTGTGTGTGTGTGTGTGTGTGTGTGTGTGTGTGTGTGTGTGTGTGTGTGTGTGTGTGTGTGTGTGTGTGTGTGTGTGTGTGTGTGTTGTGTGTGTGTGTGTGTGTGTGTGTGTGTGTGTGTGTGTGTGTGTGTGTGTGGATGGATATGTTAAAGTGGGTGTTTTCGGCACAGTTGCCAGCAGGCAGTGGACACGTCTTCATGTCTCTTATGACAACGAAAGAGGGACATTACACTCTTGTTGTTGTGCAAATGGAAAACCATTTAAATTATGAAATGATTCAACCAAACCAATCTGTTGCTTTGCATGTTCCAATTACAAGCACAATTACTCAGAAATAGAATGCGTAGGGCTAATCCATTTAAAATGAATCACAAATGGTATGATGAATTTCAAGCTAACATAAATAGAGCAGCCCAATTAGGTCCATTTTAAATCCTAACTTCCCCGGCTAATCACCTCTTGGAGCAAATACAGAGCCGGTTTGATTTCACTTGGAGTGGTTATTAGGGGAAGGAATGCCCAGAGATAGTAAACAAAAAGTGCGACCCCCTCCCCCAGCAATTACCCTCGCTCTAGCATGCATGCTGAAGCCTATTGCCAAATTAGGTTGTTTCGTTTTGCTGCAATGTCTCTTCCCTGAGCAAATGTTTCAGGTCCCTTGTTCTCCAAGAAGCCAACGGACTGTTCACCAACAGCGTGTGCTTGCATGGAGGTGAGCAGCACACCTGTCACTCTATGGGGGGGGGGGGGGGGGCGGGCGTTAAGCTCTCCACTGTTGATGATCCACGCTGTCAGCAGGAGAAAGGGCTGACTCGTGTTTGCTTCTGCCTCACATTCCTATTAGATTATTAACGTCTGGACATGTAATTCACCCTTGCTACATAGAATATTTGTAAATAAGGTAAACAAAGGCCCTTTGGCTAGCGTAGTAATATTATGACTGTAGCCCTGCTCAGCTGAAATACTGCCTCAGTGTGCTCTGCGGCCGCGGCCCGCTCAGCCTAATGTGCTCCGATAGTCCCAGCAGAGGATTTTCTTACAACAACTCCCGGCCGCTGCTCGCTTGATCAGGCCCAGGTCTCAGTGTGCTCATTCATTCCGCGGCCCCCCCTAGCATGTGTGTGTTTCAATGTGTGTGGGTCGGCGTGTGAGAGCTCACCTCTGCAGTAATGACAGCCCACTGAAAGGGGACCTGTGGTGAGCCAGAGCCGACCAGATCTGTTCAAGATGGCTGCAATCAGGCGCTCAGGACCGTGTCATTGCTCGGCCTTCGCTCACAACACACGCCGGTTAGAGGCCGCTGATGAGCAAGCTTTCCTCCGCCTCAGACATGAGAGTGTGTGGCCCTGATGATGGGGATTTAAAGTGAATGTGTCCTGATTCTACTTCTGGGAGCTTTTTAGCCTCTCTGCAGATTCCTCTTTGAGTACCATTCAGTCAGCTTAGTCATAACCAATGGATTTTGTGAGCGCTCAAAGCGTCAAATGCTAACTGTAAACATTACAACTGTTAAATCTGTTTAACATAATCTGACTCAGGGCGGCGGTGAGGCCAATCTCTCTGAAGTGTAGTCCCTGTAACACATCATTTAAAGCCAAGTGTTGCTGACATGTAATTTAAATCACCATAAAAGGACTAAAGTGCAAATATTTGTGCCACAGGGAGGAAAATGTGTTAAATCAAACTTTAATTGTAATCATTTGAGCTTCCTTTGCATTTTGTGCCCACGCTTTGAAACCCGAGACAGAAAAAATAGACACGCCGCTCGTGGTAAAAGAAAACCTGGAAGAATTTACCCCACTCTGTCCTTGTGTTTAGGATAGTCCCACGTAGCAGGGACACACATTATGTACACCATTTACATCATGTAAAGAGAGGTCACATTTTGTAAAACATCTTAATAATGTAATGCATAGGTGTGCAATGTGAGGTGTTGTGAGACTGGCTGTGTGGACACTGTGAGGACACTGTGAGGACACTGTGAGGACACTGTGCAGCCGGCTCTCTGTGTTATTGCAGCTGTAAGTGTGCCAGCCAGGGGAAATGTGCCCGCAGTTCACCTGGATTAGAAGCGCTAACCCAGCTCCTCTGTGGCACGGCGTAATGGTTTGTTTGTTTCTGGGGCTTTGCTTTTAGAAAATCATTCCATATCTGTCATTTGGTTATTGTCACAATGTCCTAAAAAGTGTGGGGGGGGGGTTTACTGGCACGTTTACACTCTTTAGTTAAACAGTCCAACTCTGTGAACTCTGTAACAGGTTCCTGAGACGTGTTCTTAGCCTGTGGTTATAAGAGTCTCTCTGCGCTCACATTGTTTCAGCAGCCAAGTCTCTCTGTCGTCAGCAAGCCAAACCAATGAGGCCAACATCATGTAAATGATCACTGCATTGTCTATAAATCACATGGTCCACAAATATGGTATTGTGGCGGGTCATCTCAAATGAGCATGGGATAGTGTTATGCAATTTTCCATTACGCATTTCATTTTTTTACTTGTTTCCAAAAACAACATTTTAAATTCCCCTAAAAAGACCCTGAGGAGGGAAGATAATTAACAGACAAACAAATAGCCATTTGGAGGGAAGTTTAGCTGGAGTGTTCCTTGATGCAGCTAAGTGTGTGTAATGGCCCCCCAGATGTCTTTAGCGTTCCTCCCCATTGAGATGTGGTGGCTCACACACCACTGGCTCCCTGTCAGAGGCCTATCTGCTACCACTTACTCAGAAATGCAACAAATTTACTTATAATTACTTAAGATTCTGCTGTGCTTGTTGTGCTCTGACAGTTCATTTATTTTGTTTGATTGCTGCCAACTATTTATAGTCCTCTGGATTCTGCAATAAGACAGAAGTGTCCATGATGATTATCCCCTAGTTTCAGGGTGTTTATTTACTCACTGAGGTCCAGGAGAATGCGGCTGTAATTCACGTGCATTCAAACATCGATTGACAATTCTCGGGCTCTGCTCATTATCTTACAATCGTGTGTTCTCTGACGGCTTCCCATGCTCTGCTGTATAGAGGCTTGTCTACTGTGCGTTGGAACAATTCAGAAACGGAGTTTACAATCTAAACGTTTAGATAGAAAAAAATATGTCAGTTTTCGAGCATTGTTAATAATAAAAACTCCATTAAAATATATGAAGAAATAACCCATCGTGAAATGGTTTCATGTGGAGAAGGTTTTCTATTTCATGGTGCTTCCCCTTTGATAATGGAAACACAGATTAAAACATTAAATCATAAGGTCCATAGCTAACACATTTTCAATTAAACTTTTATTTTCAAGTTTGGATGTCTGCAATATACAGACAGCATTTTTTAAATAGCAGAAAGAGCACTGGCATCATATGTTATATTGTTAATCTACAAATGCAACGGATGGATGGAGGGTAAGAGTGCGGCGAGTGGCTGCCTCCAGCGGCGGCCACGCTCCATTTCAGCTCCACAAACACACCACAGCGCTTACCTGATTAAAGGCCTTGTGCCTGGCTGTGGAGGAACAATCTGGTTCACTAACGGCACTTTTCCACTGCAGCAAGTAGCACGTTTTTTTGCTTTCCCACTAGGAGTAGTTCCGGCTCAGGGCTACCTTTTCACCCTTTTCTGGCCCTCCAAAATCGAAGTTCTTTCCAGGCCAACAACCGGGCTGAATATGCTAAACTAATGACCTAAACACTCTCGACTGCTGAATGGTCTGAGAGAATCGCTGGCAAGGGGGCTACAACTACAACATAGTGAACATATTTTACCGTGATTTAATTGTAATACACGTTTCAAATGAATTAATGCTTTGACAAGTCTGCGGACAGACGGCAGGCGAAAAACCTTTTAAAATGCGTGTGAGGAGATCGGATCGATCAGGCTAAGCTAACGTTGTATGCTCTGACCGTCCACACTCACAACAACGGCCTACAGACATAAATAAACCAGCGACTGTATTCGCCATGATACAGGCAGTCTGTGGTTTGTACTTGTTTAACTTTTGTCTAGTTTCTGAACAGATATGAGGAGCTGTGAGCTCTGAGGGCTAACAGCTAACGGCTGATGGCTGATGTTTTGGTTTTGTGGTTCGCATTGAAGATGACGTCACGGCAGATATATGCAGAGTCGCTCCGCCCGCCGAACAGCCGATCGCCCCGCCTACACTGCGTTACTATAGCAACTAGGGTTGCACGATAATTATCGGCACGATAATTATCGGTCCGATATTAGGAATTATGACGTCATCCCGATAAACCCAATACCAGTATTAATAGCCCCGAAAATATACAATATATTTTTTGGGTAAAAAAAAAGTAAACAATACTGCGGTGTGGGTGGATTGGGATGAGGGGCGCTTGTTTTTCACTCGGCTCCTCCCGTTTTGCCAGTACTGTGGTATTAGTGATTTAGGAAGAGGGGGAGTTCTTCACAAATCCAGCGCTCCTAATACTTCGAACCTGATCAGTCACCTGAAACATCGCCATCGCTACGATGGTGTGTTAAAAAGCGTACGAAGACAATAATACAATACAGTGGTGTGTGTGTGTGTGTGTGTGTGTGTGTGTGTGTGTGTGTGTGTGTGTGTGTGTGCGCGCGCATCAAGAGAAGAAAGTGAGGGGTGATAGAAGAGTGAGAGGGTGATCAAGAGAAAAGAGAGAGGGCGATCAAGAGAAAAGAGAGAGGGTGATCAAGAGGAGAGAGAGAGGCGAGCGAGAGAAGAGAGAGAGGGGCGATCAAGAGAGAGAGAGGAGGGCCAGGCAAAGAGAAGAGAGAAAGAAGAGAGAGAGGTCGATCAAGAGAGAGAGAGTCAACTAAAGTGGAGACATGCAGAAACACTACAGTGAAGTGTTCTCCTGTGAGAGGGTGATCAAGAGAGGAGAGAGAGAGGGCGATCAAGAGAAGAGAGAGAGGGCGATCAAGAGAAGAGAGAGAGGGCGATCAAGAGGAGAGAGAGAGGGCTATCAAGAGAAGAGAGAGAGGGGGGCGATCAAGAGAAGAGAGAGGGTGATAGAAGAGTGAGAGGGGATCAGAGAAGAGAGAAGAGGGCGACTCCAAGAGAAGAGAGAGAGAGTGATGAGAGTGAGAGGGTGATCAAGAGAAGAGAGAGAGGGCGATCAAGAGAAGAAGAGAGGGTGATCAAGAGAGAGAGAGAGGGGCGATCAAGAGAAGAGAGAGAGGGTGATAGGAAGAGTGAGAGGGTGATCAAGAGAAAAGAGAGAGGGTGATAGAAGAGTGAGAGGGTGATCGGTGTGTCCTTGGGCAAGACACTTCACCTGAACTTGCTCCTGTGGGTATTGTCCACAGTTTTCTGACCATTGCATGTATGATATTTGTGTAATGTGTGTATATGTAAAAGCGCTTTGAGGTCATTGAAAAAGCGCTATAATAAATGTAAGTATTTATATTAATTATTATATTATCAAGAGAAGAGAGAGAGAGGGTGATCAAGAAAAGAGAGAGGGCGATCAAGAAAAGAGAGAGAGGGCCAGCAAGAGAAGAGAGAAAGAAGAGAGAGAGGTCGATCAAGAGAAGAGAGAGTCAAACTAAAGTGGAGACATGGCAGAACCCTACGTAGAAGTGTTCTCCTGTGAGAGGGTGATCAAGAGGAGAGAGAGGGCAATCAAGAGGAGAGAGAGAGGGCAATCAAGAGAAGAGAGAGAGGGCGATCAAGAGAAGAGAGCGAGGGTGATCAAGAGAAGAGAGAGGGTGATAGAAGAGTGAGAGGGTGATCAAGAAAAGAGAGAGGGCGATCAAGAAAAGAGAGAGAGGGCGATAGCAGATTGAGAGGGTGATCAAGAGAAGAGAGAGGGCGATCAAGAGAAGAGAGAGAGGGTGGATAGAAGAGTGAGCGGGTGATCAAGAGAAGAGAGAGAGGGCGATCAAGAGAAGAGAGAGAAGAGAGAGAGGGTGATCAAGAAAAGAGAGAGGACAATAGAAGATTGAGAGGGGATCAAGAGAAGAGAGAGGGTGATAGAAGAGAAGAGAGAGAGTAATGTAACCTCTTAATGTAACTGTATAACTAAATGTTCAAAAAGTGCTCAAACTTCACGTGTGCTAACAGTCCAGCCGTGAATACATCTACGGGACAGTTTTGAGATTTCTTCAAATGCTGTTGGCATGGCAACACAATGCTCACCATGAAACACGGTTTTCTCATAACTTCAGTGAAAATGCTCCAAACGGCCCAAAACTTCACAGCTTCGGTAACAATGCAGCCATCAACGCATCTAAGCGTTATTATGGGATGTCATCAAATGCCGTTGGCATGGCGACAGATCATTCGCAATCAAGTTAGTTAAAAAGTTTGCAGTTCAAATATCCTGATGCTTTTCCACAGCCTTTTCACTTTCTTTTCTTCTCTCATCACACATTCAAGCCCCAGTGTTCATGTATCATTTCAATCTAAATTCTTCACTTTCTTCAGTACATTTCAGCATAGCAGTTTAGCGTCAGACTTTCAGCATAAAGCATCCCCACTAGCAATTTCTTCAGGAATTGCATTCTCTAGTTATGAATGTTGTTACATCAAGGCTGAAAATTAGGATGAGCACCAACGGTCAAAACTTTTTTTTTTCCTGCGCCCCCCCCAGTTCTGGCGCCCTAGGCGAACATCTACAACGCCAGTGCTACGGGCCGGTCCTGCTGGCCTACCAAGGCCTAACCATACCGTACTAAGCCTTGCGAGGTGCTGCAGTGGGATACTGTGGGAGTCCTAAAAGAAAGACGAGGCATAGATTGACTAGATAACGTCCAAATGAATTACGGACGCATCACTGATCGCATTGATGCAACTTAATAGCCACAGGTTTTTTTTTAAAGGCAGGCGTGTCAGAGCAGCTAGTTGTGATTATTCATGAGTGATGCTGGCGTGGACTCCAGTTTGGATCCCCAGCACTGATTTGAAAGGAGAAAATCAATTGTAAATGTAATCCCTGATGATTTAAATTGCCATCATGTGCAGAGGTTGCATGGTAAATGCCTTTTGTACCAGCCTGGCCTCTAAACGTTTCTGTCTTGTAGTATAGCCCTAATGTCTGCAACTGCACAACATTCATCTTGATAATGGAGCCTGGCTGGATTTGTCCCCCATAAGGAGCCCAACTTAGAGTTAAAAGGAAAACATCCAGCCAGCAGGCATGTGACCACGTAACTTTAGCCAGAGAGGCCTACGCTTCCTCTGTTTGCTGTCATTATGCCCTCAGTAAGCCACATAAAGGCCCAGCCATCCTGTCCAGTTTAATGTGGAGATCACTGCACTCCTCGCCGCTGCGCCTGATTGGCTATTATCTAAATGAACCAATGTTCTATATCAGGGCTTGTGACTACATAACTACCCTGTTAATATTCAGAGGAAGTGCTGGAGGTCAGGGAGCTCTCAGCCGCTTGACCTCGGGGTCGCAGGAACCTGAGCCGCAGTGTGGCACATGGCAATGAATGAGCCCTAATGATTTAGATGGTATCTGTTACACAGCCCAGGGAAGCCAATCTCTCCGGGCAATCTGGCCGTGATGAAAAAGCAGGGGTTCGAAAATAAACCCCACTTGTTTCAGAGCGGGGTGGCGCTGCACGTCACTGGACCCAGTTAGAGCTCCAATAATCACACACAATGAGCACACAGCAGCCGTAGATGCATTTTGTTGTACAGGGAAAGTGAGTGCAGGAAATGCAGCCAATCATTTGGACTGTTTGTGTTAACTCAGTGCTTAAGTGACTTCAGCACCTTGTTGCATGAGGGCCTCGTGAAGGGGGCTATCGCAGCAGGCCTCTCCGGAGGATTAAGGGAGGGCATTCGCCTCAGCAGGGCGAAAAAACAGGCCATTCGTGCAGATGTTTAAGACACTTGTTGATGTGTGGTAAGGCTTGAGTTTCTCTAGATTACTCAGGTAAACATTGAGCTTATGCAGAGCCACAAAAGCTTGAGTTTAAAGAGTGCTTTCAAACTGTTTCCCTCCATACTGCATGCAAACAATGAGGGAGGTCATGATATCACCACGAACACCACCAACAGCCAACAGCCATCTCCAACTGGAATATCATTTACAAAAAACGAATTAATTATATATTGGCAAGTATACTCATATCATTTTCTATTACGAACACATAACATGACCAAACTATTTAAAATCTCATTTGTTTATAAAAATTCGTACACAAAGAATATTCAGTGATTTCTAACCGTTATAAAATTAATCATAATAAAAGCGGTCGTTAAAGGTGGGGTAGGTAAGTTTCAGAAACCGGCTCGAGATACCCTTTTTGTTATATTCCATGGAATGCTCTTAACGTCCCGATAGCAATGAATATCTGAAGTGCTTTGACAACAAATCCATAAAAAAATGTCATCTGTAGAAGCCGTGATACTGTAAAAAGTACAACCAATCCGTTTAGACGGGGCACACATTTATCTCGTGCTCTCATTGGTCATGTGCGTGTTCCTGTGTGTTGGAGGAGGGGCTCTATAAGGAAGTGGCAGATTTCCTCCGGTTGTGTATTTTCAAATTCTAGCGATCTCGAGCCGGTTTCTCAAACTTACCTACCCCACCTTTAATTTAAAAAAACTATAGAAAATAAAATGTGTTTAATTTGAAATAGGAAAAATGGTTTATTACACAACAAATGAAATAAATAATTTTGAACAGTTCAAGTCTTTTAAATGATGTGGCCTGATTTATAATGTCACCACCAGTCAAAAGATATGCATTAATAAAACACATCTTAGGCACTTGATATGATTGTTTGTTAGTGATTGGCAGTATTTATGCAGATCTGTGACAAGAAGCAAAAGACACATAATGATCCAGGAGGTGAGTCATTAAGGAAAGGAAAGGCTTCATTGATATGTATACCTGAACGCATGCAGGGAAGGAGTGCTTGTTTTTGCTGTATATGTCTGGCCATTTACATTGACTAGTTCTGGCAATTATACCTAAATAGATCCTTAAAATAATCCATTTAAATATGTATATATATTCCCAGACAGAATGATCAGGTTATTACTATAGAATTATTACTTGCTAGGAATATTTGATAAGTAGATTAAGTTAACGCTATCTCATCAGCTTGCTCAACATGTGTCTGTCTCTTGACGGGGATTCATTATAGGGCAGTCATTCTGACAATGGTTGGAGTAAAACGGTCTGGTCCAGTAGTGATGCTTTCTGTCGTGTTCCCTTTCCTCTAGTGTGTTCTATAGTGCATGTAAATGGTCTGCAAAGGCTAACATCCCTGTGTTCCCCCCTGAGGGAGTTTCTCCCCCCCCCCTGCCTGAAACATGCTTCTATTCTATTGCTATGGGCAGGACCTCTCGAAGCTGTTGGCCAATCACAACATAGCTGACCAGCATCTACTTTGCACGA
Organism: Pseudochaenichthys georgianus; assembly: GCF_902827115.2. Taxonomy (NCBI): domain Eukaryota; kingdom Metazoa; phylum Chordata; class Actinopteri; order Perciformes; family Channichthyidae; genus Pseudochaenichthys; species Pseudochaenichthys georgianus. Next base: position 43,859,633 of record NC_047507.1, on the reverse strand, counting down.
TGCAAAACAAGAAAATGACAAGGCAACAAAGGTAGACTTTGAAAAGTGTGTTGTAGAAAATAATTTCAACACTTACTTCTTTGAAATAAATACTATCTTCTGCTCGCTACCACACCATGACTTGTACTACAATCAGGAGTCCTCCTGCATCGCATTCGTGCCTTCTGCTTCTTCTTTCCAAAGATGTTGGGCATACGCACATAAGAAATGTAATTATGGAAGAATCATTAGTAACTGCGAGCGATGATTTTTAATTTCTTGCCGTAATACAACAATGATGTTACTCAGTACTAGTAAAACATACATTATCCAGCAGGTGCTTTAACCAGGGGTTTGTATTTCATTATAACATGCAGGTCGTCCAATGAGCATTGTTGGGCGGATAGAAACGTAAAAACATGGTTAACGTCCAAAGGTTTAATAAACTCATTTTATGGCACGTAGAGGAAGTGTTCTCTGCAGTCTGAGAATTAAACACCTTCTCCAGCAGGCCTTGAGCATGCTCACATTGATCATGCCCTCAGGTGGGTGGGCTCTCACTTCACTCGTCGGTCAGTTCCTCGATGTGCGTCAAAGATCAACGATGAAGTGTTGTTTTCCACTTTCAAACCTCACCAAAGGTTAAGGACACGGCACCAGAACACGAGCCTCGGTGTTTGTCGTTCACTTCTCCGTCCTCCATCCTCCATGTTCTCCATCCTCCATGTTCTCCATACCTCCATGTTCTCCATCCTCCATGTTCTCCATACCTCCATGTTCTCCGTCCTCCATACCTCCATGTTCTGCTGGCGTCGCTCTTTAAAGAGCTGGGACATCTACAAGCACTTACATACAAATAAAACAAATGCATCTACCTGTTGGAACGGCAGCATGTGACATCCCTGCTCAAGTATACATAGCACGTGACAGTCACATCATGTTGTACTTCCAGGAATAAAGGGTGTGTGTGTGTGTGTGTGTGTGTGTGTGTGTGTGTGTTTGTTTGAGTGTTTGCTTGTGTGTGTGAGAGAGGGGACTTCCTATGGTTGACAGAGCAGGTAATCCACGCAGAGGCAAGCAGCTTTAAACAGCTGCAGGTCTGCCACCTTTCATCAGTGCCCCCCCCCAGACAGCCTACAAACTGTCAGTAAGGCCGTGGCCCCGGGGCCCCTACTCACTCGTAGATCTCCAGCTTTACCAGTCTGTTGGCAGAGGAATCACCACACATTATTACTTATGACACCCTGAACTCAGAAGAATGGGATGCATAGATGGCAGAGGGGGGGGGGGGGGAGTAACTTTGCGTCCCCGCGCGGCCGGCCACACAACGGCAAAGCCAACCTGACATTCCTGTGTAATGAACACATCTCTCACACGGCACGTTTCTCTTGACCACTTGGGACCCCCATTCAGGACCGGAGGCTTTTCAAAGCAACCCGTTCACATCTGCGATCACTGAGCGCGCGGCGTGGCCATGAAGGCAGTTAGCCTGGAACACTCTGCAGGCATTGTTTTTAACACACTGACATTTAAATTGTGATCCCACTTGCCCTTTGGAGGGGAACAACTGGCTGCTGGAAGTGGCGAAGCAACTCGGAGCGAGATACTTATTTTCCTAACATTAAAGCATTTTGCATGACTTTTGTTACAACATTCTAACATTGGACACATTCACGAGAAACGATGGACACGTTTCTCACTTGTTTCTCTCTCAGTGGTAAGTTGGCCACATACGAAGAGTAACTGCTCTGATTTGGACTTCACATGTTAAACTGGAGCACAAAGAAAAGGGGCTCCGTTTAGTTCCAGTGAAACCAGTGTCTCTGAGGACACGTGGTTCATTGGCTGATGCCGCAGCTTGTGCTAACAATTAGCTAACAATAACAACTCACTTTGATGCTAACCAGGGTGGAAACAGGGTCGTGACCTTCAACACAGTCCCAGATCTGATGCAGAAATTAAATGAAACATCAACATGGGAAATGCACATTCCCATAAAGATCGCCATAAGCGTCGAATCAACTTTGTCCTGATGCATTTTGATTAGGGGGTAAACAAATGATTATTAATAGTGTTAACGTGTGGAGACTTCACATGACTTCCGCTTCACTGGATCAGTTCAGAAAGGCATCAAGTAAGTGTTAACTGACTCATTTAGTGTGTTGAATGTGCAACGATTCATGTTCTCAGAACGTCCTCATTAAAGTTCACAGCCTCTTCAGCCGGGCTGCGCTTTCCTCGTCACAGGATACGCACCAACACGCGGCTTACAATGAGCCGAGTGCGTTCTAACGTCGAGTTCTAATATGCAGATCATACTCAAATGTTGCTGCTCCATGTGTTGCTCTGACTGCGCAGCTCAGTCAGAGCAACACGAGGAATGGTTTCCATGAATGGATGTGAACCCTGGAGCTCAGGGTGGTGTAAAGAACTGGAGAGCACTTTTCCGTTAATACATGTTTAATGGTGTTGGCTTTGGCTGGGTTTAATTAATGACTTGGCTAAAGCTCTGCTTCAGCTCCGGAGGCCAGACCCTGAAGTGAGTGCAGAACCCGGGTCGCTTGATGCATCCTCAAAGCAGGAACTCGGTTAGTCGTCAGAAAGACGCCGTCACGTTGCAAGTGGAGAGGAACACATTACACGGTAGGTTTTACACAGTAACTGTATTGCAAAAGTAAACAAGGCGGACAGTCATATCATTAACAACAATATGTTTGTTCCTCAGGATTTCTCGATGTCTTAAAAAAGTGAGCAATGATCTCGAACAGAATAGTCTAAATACAGAAAAATATAGATTCAGGTCAAAAAGGATTGTAAATACTTACTAGTACTGCGAATAACAGTTAGGGAAGACGGCTACAACAGGTATGATCCACTGTCTGGCACAGCCGATGCATTTAATAGGTCGGACATACAAAAATAAATCACAACAAAACAACACAAATATTGTACAAATAAAAACCTGAAAATATGCCCCGCTGAAAGTTCGATGGGATCGATCTCCTCTGTGAGAAGTGGACGCATGGAGTAAAGGTGTGACTAAAACATTGCTGCTATACAGTATACAGCGCATTACACTGAACATGGCCTGACCAGAAGAAAGGGGTGTGGCTATAACTGGAGTATTAGCAATAAGATAATAACACATGGTTCCTATCATAACATTACATTAAGACAGTATGGAGATACAATGTGTGCTAATGGAGATCCTCGTGTGTAAAATGTTCCTGATGTCCCCTAACACACACGCATCCTAGAAAAGGAAAGGAAAAACAACAACTGTCTGCTAAGGGAAATTTCACAAGTTGATGAAATAATTAAAAATAATATTCTTAGGAATTTTACAAGTATAAAAAGCTACAAACATTAATAAATTACATCACTGACACATAAACAATTCACAAGGTGCTAGTAAAATAATTCCGAAAGCCTTCATGATACTACACGTGGAACAAGAGGCTGGTCGCAGACACACCGTTTCCTTTTCCTGTTGTTTCAATGTCCTCCAAGCTGCGTCTCTTGTTCAAACAGAATCACCATACGGTTAGCTTTGTGTGTGTAAGGCCAGATGACAATACAATGTGTTATTTCTTCAGTTGTTTTCCAGACAACACCTTTAAATCTAACGGGGTTCAAAATGAATTTCTGCCTTTAAAAATATTAATACAAATCTAAGTAAAGCAAATGAAAACAAAAGACATGTAGTGGAAATGTAGAATGAAGCCTTAAGGGAAAGGAAGGATAGAAAAGCAGTCATTTAACAGGTTATGTACACGCTACATTCTCTAAACTGTACTGTGTGAAGGTGCTGCCTGGGAAATGAAGAGGAGAGAGAAAGTATCCCCATGCCACTGCACACCTGACATAGATGAGGCTTATCATTGGCTACAGCGCCACCTACTGTCGCACATCCTATGCTTTTCAAGTCCAGACACTTGTGCTTTACAGTTGAAGTAGGCTTCCTGTCTATGACTCCAATCCAATAAATACTTAAGTGTTAACATAAAGAGAAAACTGTGGGGGGGTGGGCGCAATCATCAGTGTGGCAATGATAAGCTGCATCCATAGGAGAAGTCCCCATACCCTGCCTCAAGCGCACATGCAACTTAACACATGCAAGGGATACTTTCACATCCTGGAATGACTGCAATGTATTTTTACTTCATCTGTTTGCAACCCCTGATAAACTGACAGCTGTAGTAAAATGAGACATGTTCTCTTAAAAAATATTTATAGTAGGTTCTGTACATCTTAATATCTGAAAGTTATAAAGTATAAGTAGAGGCAAAAACCTATTTGAGTGATGTTCTTCATAGAAATTGAAAAATGTATGATCTTGGGGGGGGGGGGGGGGGGGTCCGGATGGAGTCCCAGTCCGGCAGCAGCTGCCGCTGCATGCTACAGGAGGAGCTTTCCATTCCGATGGATCTTTAAAATCTTTCCAAGTCTCTGTTTGGCTGTTGCCATGCCTTTCTTTAGCCGCTTCGCTGTGAAGAGAAGAAGAGAGGAAGAGAGGAAGACAGGGTGAGTGTTCCGCTGCTCTGATCACCTCCACTTCAGATACCATAAGGTCAGAACGGCTTTGTTTCCGGCCCATAAGTGCCACCAGCTGGCCGACAGTGGAACAACATGATGTGTGTAATAACAGATTGTCACCTGGAGGTCATCGTGTTACTGACGCTGCTCCACAGACAGGGGGGCTATCTGTTATCCTCCGATCACTGTTACGTGACTGCACTAGCCTTCAGCACAAGCACAACACGTCTGCAGCCCGTTCTCATGTCCAACTAGATGAATATACTTCGCACCTGCTCATTGATAACATTCACTAATTCCATATTGTATTCCACTGACTGGAGGAAGGCTTAGTCTATATTTGTTCATCATAAATGTTTGTAATGCCCGTCTTACTGACTCAGACTTTAATGTGTTACCAGTTACTGACACTTCTTGAGAAATCATTGGGACAGTCTTCTAGGTTTTATAAATGTCTCACAGATCAGAAAACAAGCCAACCGTAGCATGCTAATATTAGCTTATTAGCACAATGCAAAGGGTCTTAGCTATTGTCTCTGATGCTGAGGCAGCTGGAGGATCAGCTGTTGTTAGCGTGGCCGCGTGGAGGGCAGCTAGTTCGATAGCACGGCTAACAAGTCCGATAGCACGGCTAACAAGTCCGATAGCACGGCTAACAAGTCCGATAGCACGGCTAACAAGTCCACACATAGCGGCTCCGAACATGTGGTTCAGGCTCACCTTTGGCGTCTGCCGACACCCCGCGCTCCACCTTGGCCATGCTGCTGCTGGTGGTGCTCATGGAGTTGCTGCTGTTGTTGGGAGAAGAAATCGAAGGTCGCCTTTGGCTCAGAAAAACGCCGGGCGCCATGGGCTGCGGCCCCCCTGGCGACTTTACTGTCCCTGTGTTGAACTCAGGGTCCGTCAGGCTGCCGTCGTCCACAGTGTGCTCCGGCGAGCTGCTGTCCTGAGAGGCTTTCGGCGGCTCCTCGATTACTATTGCCTTCTTTTTGGTGCTTTTCTTCTTCTTCTTATTCTTCTGCTGCTCCTCCTGTCGACGCATACATGTGGTTGAGCAATGCTTATAGGAATAGTTGCTGTTGTGATGTGAAACTATTGCAGTGGCATACCTGATGAGAAAGCTTTGCTGCAGCTGCGGCCAGCCCCGTCTCGATGGAGGCCACGCGCGCCCCGTCTCTCGCCGGCCTCTCCTGCCGAGGAACCGAGGGTCCTACCCGCGCTTAAATCACACCCATTCGGAGGTTTAGAACACATACGCCTTTTAGAGTAGAACTTCCATTTCAGCAATACAAGAACTTACCTGTCGGGCTGTAGGGAGTGTCGTCACTGCTTTTTCGTTTTTTTGATCTGGATTTGAAAACCGGATTATCCTCTTCAGACTCCAACGAGGGATAAACTAAAACCCAAGATGGAAAGCATTACTGACAAGTTGGGCGGCCACGTTTCCGATGAAAGGATGTAAGCAACTTAACAGTACCGGCCAATCATGTCACAAATGTAGAACATTGAGTGTTACTAAAGTGCACTTCTTTCTGTTTTCCATGCATGTGAACTTTCCACTGACAGCATGCAGACAGCTGTGAGACAGCTGTGGACTGCACAGGAGAGCTCTCGTGTCTGACAATAAGATAATCAAGATCAAAATGGCCTGTTTACAAAGGAAGAAATGAGTGCCAGTGCTTCACACCGGCCTGGACATTTGTGATTCATGCAACTAATTAGACCCAAATCAAAAGTTCAAAAGGATGTAAATGAACGATTGGCAGCTCATGTTAATGGCTTACTAACAAGCTGAGCAACTCTTTGGATTGGACTCACAAAGAAAACACTTCAAAGAAAAAAAAACACAACTTGGAAAAACACCAAAGGCACATTTGGAATAGAAGGCACACAGAATAAACCCTATTGTGTGCTCTGTGTAATGAGAAGGAATGGAAGAGCCACATATGGGTCCGGTTTGTAGCAGCGCCTGTGCACGGAGGATCAGTCCCGACCACGCTGAGCAACATCAACAACGTCTTCCTAAACTAAAATAGGACGGCTTACCATAATCAGAGTCCTTGAAACACGCGTCCATGTGGTCCTGGTCGTCATCGTAATCCAGACTCTCAATGCTGCTGCTTTTCCTGGGTTTCTTAGGGAGCCGTTTGGTGGGTCGCTTGCTGTTGCCACCGCCCGCCCCCCCGCCCGCCTTCCTGCCGGCCGGCGTGCTGTGGGAGTTGCTCTTGGACTGGCTGCTCCACGGCTGCTGCAGGCTGTCTGAAGACGACAGGTTGGCCATGGACAGCATGCCCTGAATGGCCTCCTGTGTGCTGGGAGATGCAGGTGGCTGACTGTAAGTACGTCAATAAAGAATACACAACAACACAGCCATTACACAGCGGTCAGCACGCCGCAGAGGTGAAGAGTAACTCAGAGGTATGATCGGCCATGGAAATGTCAGCAGTATTGCTGTATTAGTATTATCATTTGACACCAGCAAAATATAATCAAATGTTAATCTGTAAATACTCTCCATGGAGATATACTCCCACACCTCGCACACTATGAAGCTGCTCGGCTGCACATGGAGCCGAGTGCGACCTCTTCATTCTCTGCACTCACCACGTTGCTCTTAAAGCCCAGAAACTATTTTACAGGGTACAAAGTAGACCATCACGCTGGGGGGGGGGGGGGGGGGGGGGGGGGGAGTTCTGCTGACAGAACCTGCTTCACTTGAGAGTTAGCGAAGATATAAAAGATCTACTTTTTCATCCAATTACATCGTTGTTGAGCATTTTTTTGCCAGTTGTTGCTCATGAAGGAGCATACGACCTAGAATGTGTCTGTTGTAGGGATGACTCGCGATGCATCGATTGTAGCGTCTTTGCATCGGTAAAAAAACGAATTCATATAATATCCCCTCATCCTGTCGGCACTCTGCAGACACAACCTTTGACCTCTGCTTCGCACTACGGAGGCCGAGAGTCTCAGTGATCAACACACATGAAGTCGAGGAGAAAGAGAAACACAGCGCACCCAAAAATACCTACAAATCAAACGTTTGGCAACACTTCGGATTGTTCAACAAAGACGGACAACTTGAAAAATCGCTCGCAAATTGTAAACGATGCCGAGCCGCTTTAAAGTACACACGTAGTACGAGGAACTTAGTGACGCACATAAAGAGGCGACATGGGGTCTGCGGCTGAAAAGAGAAACCTGGAAGTTAGACAGCGTGAAATCACTCAGAGGTGTTCTGTCAGAGAGAGGTGTTTAGTGTACAGCAGCCTGTGACGGCCAATAGCAGTTTAATGTCTGCCTCACTGTAAGCAGTTATGAAAGACCTGTTTGTGAAAGAGGTTGTTTCTTTATTGTTCCTATAGAAACCACTGCTTCCTGCTCACTGCTGAGTCAGCCTATGGATGAGTGTTCAGCACATCAGTCAGCAGCTGTATGGGCGTTGCTCGATGGTAGCTGTTATTTGCACATTGTTAATCACAGGAAATGCATCCTTACATAGTTTAACTGTGAGGTGTTGTACAATGGCGCTGCACTCTGGAGACAGAGAACACTACACTTGTGAAAAGGCCTGTTTGTAGGGTCAAAAAGGTCAAAAAGCAACGGCATGATGGCATGCACTAGTAGAGAGAACCAAATATGTAAAGCACTTTACTGTTAATGTATGATTTGCTGCATATGAGGAATAGAACAAAAATCCTCTGTCGTCCCAAATTGAAGTATCATTATTTTGCATCGTGTTGAATCGCACCGTATCGCATAATGTTGAATCAAATCGTATGGAACTGTATCGCAACAGGGGTGAATGGTATCGTATCGCATCGCCTGGTGCTTCAAATGTATCGTATCGAGATGCGCATCGCATCGGCCTCAGTGAGGGAGATGCACATCCCTAGTCTGTTGAGAGGAGAAACAAGAGGAACACTGCAGTGTTGCAGGAGCTCAGTCTACCTGTTGGTGCTGTAGTCAATCCCTCCCACTTGCTTGCTCGCCTGCAGGAGGTCAAGAATCCCTGCAGCGCTTCCGCCCTTTTTCTTGACCTTAGAGTTGCGACTCTTCACCTCAGGCTTGACCTCTGTGTCTATGTGCAGAGTCTCTTCATCTGAAGAGTCCACGCTCTAAGGAGAAAGAGACAAAAGACACACAGAGGAATATGGTGTAGCTTCAAAGTTGAGACACTTGCAGCCAAAGTTGTTTTCAATGTGACTTCTCTGATCACATTGTTCAGGTTGTGCCTGTTCATTACTTTTGAAGGTTTTTCTGCAGTTCTTACAGACACAACTGAGCTTTGGCCCACTTCTTTGTGGTTATTTAGTTCAACACAAATGTATTTGGAAATATGCATGTAGGACTACGTTACGGTCTGTAGGACTACGTTATAGTCTGTAGGACTACTTTACAGTCTGTAGGACTACTTTACTGTCTGTAGGACTACTTTACTGTCTGTAGGACTACTTTACTGTCTGTAGGACTACGTTATAGTCTGTAGGACTACGTTACTGTCTGTAGGACTACGTTACTGTCTGTAGGACTACGTTACGGTCTGTAGGACTACGTTACATACTGTCTGTAGGACTACGTTACATACTGTCTGTAGGACTACGTTACATACTGTCTGTAGGACTACGTTACCGTCTGTAGGACTACTTTACGGTCTGTAGGACTACGTTACGGTCTGTAGGACTACGTTACATACAGTCTGTAGGACTACGTTACGGTCTGTAGGACTACGTTACATAGTCTTTAGGACTACGTTACATAGTCTGTAGGACTACGTTACGGTCTGTAGAACTACGTTACGGTCTGTAGGACTACGTTATATAGTCTGTAGGACTACGTTACGGTCTGTAGGACTACGTTACGGTCTGTAGGACTACGTTATATAGTCTGTAGGACTACGTTACGGTCTGTAGGACTACGTTATATAGTCTGTAGGACTACGTTACGGTCTGTAGGACTACGTTACGGTCTGTAGGACTACGTTACGGTCTGTAGGACTACGTTACATAGTCTTTAGGACTACGTTACATAGTCTTTAGGACTACTTTACGGTCTGTAGGACTACTTTACGGTCTGTGGGACTACGTTACGGTCTGTGGGACTACGTTACATAGTCTGCGGGACTACGTTACATAGTCTGCGGGACTACGTTACTGTCTGCGGGACTACGTTACTGTCTGCGGGACTACGTTACTGTCTGCGGGACTACGTTACTGTCTGCGGGACTACGTTGCGGTCTGCGGGACTACGTTACTGTCTGCGGGACTACGTTGCGGTCTGCGGGACTACGTTACTGTCTGCAGGACTACGTTACGGTCTGTAGGACTACGTTACGGTCTGTAGGACTACGTTACGGCCTGAAGGATTACGTAGCTGTCTGCAGGACTACGTTACGTCTGTAGGACTACGTTACATAGTCTGCAGGACTACGTTACTGTATGCAGGACTACGTTACTGTCAGTTACATACAGTCTTTAGGACTACGTTACGGTCTGTAGGACTACGTTATATAGTCTGTAGGACTACGTTATATAGTCTTTAGGACTACGTTACGGTCTGTAGAACTACGTTACGGTCTGTAGAACTACGTTACGGTCTGTAGAACTACGTTACGGTCTGTAGGACTACGTTACATAGTCTGCGGGACTACGTTACATAGTCTGCGGGACTACGTTACATAGTCTGCGGGACTACGTTACGGTCTGCGGGACTACGTTTCGGTCTGCGGGACTACGTTTCGGTCTGCGGGACTACGTTACATAGTCTGCGGGACTACGTTACATAGTCTGCGGGACTACGTTACGGTCTGCGGGACTACGTTTCGGTCTGCGGGACTACGTTACATAGTCTGCGGGACTACGTTACATAGTCTGCGGGACTACGTTACATAGTCTGCGGGACTACGTTACATAGTCTGCGGGACTACGTTACGGTCTGCGGGACTACGTTTCGGTCTGCGGGACTACGTTACATAGTCTGCGGGACTACGTTACATAGTCTGCGGGACTACGTTACATAGTCTGCGGGACTACGTTACGGTCTGCGGGACTACGTTACGGTCTGCGGGACTACGTTGCGGTGTGCGGGACTACGTTGCGGTCTGCGGGACTACGTTACGGTCTGCAGGACTACGCTACGTCTGTAGGACTACGTTACGGTCTGTAGGACTACGTTACGGTCTGTAGGACTACGTTACGGTCTGAAGGATTACGTAGCTGTCTGCAGGACTACGTTACGTCTGTAGGACTACGTTACATAGTCTGCAGGACTACGTTACTGTATGCAGGACTACGTTACTGTCAGTTACATACAGTCTTTAGGACTACGTTACGGTCTGCGGGACTACGTTACGGTCTGCGGGACTACGTTACGGTCTGCGGGACTACGTTACATAGTCTTTAGGACTACGTTACGGTCTGTAGGACTACGTTACGGTCTGTAGGACTACGTTATATAGTCTGCAGGACTACGTTACGGTCTGTGGGACTACGTTACGGTCTGCGGGACTACGTCACACGGTCTGCGGGACTACGTTGCGGTCTGCGGGACTACGTTACGGTCTGCAGGACTACGTTACGGTCTGCAGGACTACGTTACGGTCTGAAGGATTACGTAGCTGTCTGCAGGACTACGTTACGGTCTGTAGGACTACGTTACATAGTCTGTAGGACTACGTTAGTCTGCAGGACTACGTTACTGTATGCAGGACTACGTTACTGTCAGTTACATACAGTCTTTAGGACTACGTTACGGTCTGTGGGACTACGTTACGGTCTGCGGGACTACGTTATATAGTCTGTAGGACTACGTTATATAGTCTGTAGGACTACGTTATATAGTCTGTAGGACTACGTTACGGTCTGTAGGACTACGTTACGGTCTGTAGGACTACGTTACGGTCTGTAGGACTACGTAGCTGTCTGCAGGACTAAGTTCCTGTCTGCGGGACTACGTTACGGTCTGCGGGACTACGTTACGGTCTGCGGGACTACGTTACGGTCTGCGGGACTACGTTACGGTCTGCAGGACTACGTTACGGTCTGTAGGACTACGTTACGGTCTGTAGGACTACGTTACGGTCTGAAGGATTACGTAGCTGTCTGCAGGACTACGTTACGTCTGTAGGACTACGTTACGTCTGTAGGACTACGTTACGGTCTGTAGGACTACGTTACATAGTCTGTAGGACTACGTTACGGTCTGTAGGACTACGTTACATAGTCTGTAGGACTACGTTACGGTCTGCAGGACTACGTTACTGTATGCAGGACTACGTTACTGTCAGTTACATACAGTCTTTAGGACTACGTTACGGCCTGCGGGACTACGTTACGGTCTGCGGGACTACGTTACGGTCAGCGGGACTACGTTACTGTCAGCGGGACTACGTTACATAGTCTGCGGGACTACGTTACATAGTCTGCGGGACTACGTTACATAGTCTGCGGGACTACGTTACATAGTCTGCGGGACTACGTTACGGTCTGCGGGACTACGTTACGGTCTGCGGGACTACGTTACTGTCTGCGGGACTACGTTACTGTCTGCGGGACTACGTTGCGGTGTGCGGGACTACGTTACTGTCTGCGGGACTACGTTACTGTCTGCGGGACTACGTTGCGGTGTGCGGGACTACGTTGCGGTCTGCGGGACTACGTTGCGGTCTGCGGGACTACGCTACGTCTGTGGGACTACGTTACGGTCTGTAGGACTATGTTACGGTCTGAAGGATTACGTAGCTGTCTGCAGGACTACGTTACGTCTGTAGGACTACGTTACGGTCTGTAGGACTACGTTACATAGTCTGCAGGACTACGTTACTGTCAGTTACATACAGTCTTTAGGACTACGTTACGGTCTGCGGGACTACGTTACGGTCTGCGGGACTACGTTACGGTCTGCGGGACTACGTTACGGTCTGCGGGACTACGTTACGGTCTGCGGGACTACGTTACGATCTGCGGGACTACGTTACGATCTGCGGGACTACGTTATATAGTCTGTGGGACTACGTTACGGTCTGTAGGACTACGTAGCTGTCTGCAGGACTACGTAGCTGTCTGCAGGACTAAGTTCCTGTCTGCAGGACTAAGTTCCTGTCTGCAGGACTACGTTACGGTCTGCGGGACTACGTTACGGTCTGCGGGACTACGCTACGTCTGCAGGACTACGTTACGGTCTGCAGGACTACGTTACTGTCTGAAGGATTACGTTACGTCTGCAGGACTACGTTACGGTCTGCAGGACTACGTTACGGTCTGCAGGACTACGTTACTGTATGCAGGACTACGTTACTGTATGCAGGACTACGTTACTGTCAGTTACATAGTCTTTAGGACTACGTTACGGTCTGCGGGACTACGTTACGGTCTGCGGGACTACGTTACGGTCTGCGGGACTACGTTACGGTCTGCGGGACTACGTTGCGGTCTGCGGGACTACGTTGCGGTCTGCGGGACTACGTTACATAGTCTGTAGGACTACGTTACATAGTCTGTAGGACTACGTTACAGTCTGCAGGACTACGTTACTGTATGCAGGACTACGTTACTGTCAGTTACATACGGTCTGCGGGACTACGTTACGGTCTGCGGGACTACGTTACGGTCAGCGGGACTACGTTACGGTCTGCGGGACTACGTTACGGTCTGCGGGACTACGTTACGGTCTGCGGAACTACGTTACGGTCTGTAGGACTACGTTACATAGTCTGTAGGACTACGTTACAGTCTGCGGGACTACGTTACGGTCTGCGGGACTACGTTACGGTCTGCGGGACTACGTTACGGTCTGCGGGACTACGTTACGGTCTGCGGGACTACGGTACTGTCTGCGGGACTACGGTACTGTCTGCGGGACTACGGTACTGTCTGCAGGACTACGGTACTGTCTGCAGGACTACGTTACTGTCTGCAGGACTACGTTACTGTCTGCAGGACTACGTTACATAGTCTGCAGGACTACGTTACATAGTCTGCAGGACTACGTTACATAGTCTGCAGGACTACGTTACATAGTCTGCAGGACTACGTTACATAGTCTGCAGGACTACGTTACTGTCTGCGGGACGGTCTGCGGGACGGTCTGCGGGACGGTCTGCGGGACGGTCTGCGGGACGGTCTGCGGGACGGACTACGGTACGGTCTGCAGGACTACGTTACGGTCTGCAGGACTACGTTACGGTCTGCAGGACTACGTTACGGTCTGCAGGACTACGTTACGGTCTGCAGGACTACGTTACGGTCTGAAGGATTACGTAGCTGTCTGCAGGACTAAGTTACGGTCTGAAGGATTACGTAGCTGTCTGCAGGACTACGTTACGGTCTGCAGGACTAAGTTACGGTCTGCAGGACTACGTTGCGGTCTGCGGAACTACGTTACGGTCTGCAGGACTACGTTACGGTCTGTAGGACTACGTTACATAGTCTGTAGGACTACGTTACAGTCTGCAGGACTACGTTACTGTATGCAGGACTACGTTACTGTCAGTTACATACGGTCTGCAGGACTACGTTACGGTCTGCGGGACTACGTTACGGTCTGCGGGACTACGTTACGGTCTGCGGGACTACGTTACGGTCTGCGGGACTACGTTACGGTCTGCGGGACTACGTTACGGTCTGCGGGACTACGTTACGGTCTGCGGGACTACGTTACGGTCTGCGGGACTACGTTACTGTCTGCAGGACTACGTTACATAGTCTGTAGGACTACGTTACAGTCTGCAGGACTACGTTACGGTCTGTAGGATTACGTAGCTGTCTGTAGGACTACGTTGCGGTCTGCGGGACTACGTTGCGGTCTGCGGGACTACGTTGCGGTCTGCGGGACTACGTTGCGGTCTGCGGGACTACGTTGCGGTCTGCGGGACTACGTTGCGGTCTGCGGGACTACGTTACGGTCTGAAGGATTACGTAGCTGTCTGCAGGACTAAGTTACGATCTGAAGGATTACGTAGCTGTCTGCAGGACTACGTTACGGTCTGTAGGACTACGTTACATACGGTCTGTAGGACTACGTTACATACGGTCTGTAGGACTACGTTACGGTCTGTAGGACTACGTTACATACGGTCTGTAGGACTACGTTACATACAGTCTTTAGGACTACGTTACATACAGTCTTTAGGACTACGTTACATACAGTCTTTAGGACTACGTTACGGTCTGTGGGACTACGTTGCGGTCTGCGGGACTACGTTACGGTCTGAAGGATTACGTAGCTGTCTGCAGGACTAAGTTACGGTCTGAAGGATTACGTAGCTGTCTGCAGGACTACGTTACGGTCTGCAGGACTAAGTTACGGTCTGCGGAACTACGTTGCGGTCTGCGGAACTACGTTGCGGTCTGCAGGACTACGTTACGGTCTGTAGGACTACGTTACATAGTCTGTAGGACTACGTTACAGTCTGTAGGACTACGTTACAGTCTGCAGGACTACGTTACTGTCAGTTACATACGGTCTGTAGGACTACGTTACGGTCTGCGGGACTACGTTACGGTCTGCGGGACTACGTTACGGTCTGCGGGACTACGTTACGGTCTGCGGGACTACGTTACGGTCTGCGGGACTACGTTACGGTCTGCGGGACTACGTTACTGTCTGCGGGACTACGTTACATAGTCTGCAGGACTACGGTACTGTCTGCAGGACTACGGTACTGTCTGCAGGACTACGGTACTGTCTGCAGGACTACGGTACTGTCTGCAGGACTACGGTACATAGTCTGCAGGACTACGTTACATAGTCTGCAGGACTACGGTACTGTCTGCAGGACTACGTTACTGTCTGCAGGACTACGTTACTGTCTGCAGGACTACGTTACTGTCTGCAGGACTACGGTACTGTCTGCAGGACTACGGTACTGTCTGCAGGACTACGGTACTGTCTGCAGGACTACGGTACGGTCTGCGGGACGGTCTGCGGGACTACGGTACGGTCTGCGGGACTACGGTACGGTCTGCGGGACTACGGTACGGTCTGCGGGACTACGGTACGGTCTGCGGGACTACGGTACGGTCTGCGGGACTACGTTACGGTCTGCAGGACTACGTTACGGTCTGAAGGATTACGTAGCTGTCTGCAGGACTAAGTTCCTGTCTGTAGGACTACGTTACTGTCTGCAGGACTACATTACAGTCTGCAGGACTAAGTTCCTGTCTGTAGGACTACGTTACTGTCTGCAGGACTACATTACAGTCTGCAGGACTAAGTTACGGTCTGTAGGATTACGTAGCTGTCTGTAGGACTACGTTGCGGTCTGCAGGACTACGTTGCGGTCTGCAGGACTACGTTGCGGTCTGCGGGACTACGTTACTGTCTGCGGGACTACGTTACTGTCTGCGGGACTACGTTACGGTCTGAAGGATTACGTAGCTGTCTGCAGGACTACGTTACGGTCTGTAGGACTACGTTACATACGGTCTGTAGGACTACGTTACATACAGTCTTTAGGACTACGTTACATACAGTCTTTAGGACTACGTTACATACAGTCTTTAGGACTACGTTACATACAGTCTGCAGGACTACGTTACGGTCTGCAGGACTACGTTACGGTCTGCAGGACTACGTTACGGTCTGCAGGACTACGTTACGGTCTGCAGGACTACGTTACGGTCTGCAGGACTACGTTACGGTCTGCAGGACTACGTTACGGTCTGCAGGACTACGTTACGGTCTGCAGGACTACGTTACATAGTCTGCAGGACTACGTTACATAGTCTGCAGGACTACGTTACTGTCTGCAGGACTACGTTACTGTCTGCAGGACTACGTTACTGTCTGCAGGACTACGTTACTGTCTGCAGGACTACGTTACTGTCTGCAGGACTACGTTACTGTCTGCAGGACTACGGTACTGTCTGCAGGACTACGGTACGGTCTGCGGGACTACGGTACGGTCTGCGGGACTACGGTACGGTCTGCGGGACGGTCTGCGGGACTACGGTACGGTCTGCGGGACGGTCTGCGGGACTACGGTACGGTCTGCGGGACTACGGTACGGTCTGCGGGACTACGGTACGGTCTGTAGGACTACGTTACGGTCTGAAGGATTACGTAGCTGTCTGCAGGACTAAGTTCCTGTCTGTAGGACTACGTTACTGTCTGCAGGACTACATTACAGTCTGCAGGACTACGTTGCGGTCTGTAGGACTACGTTGCGGTCTGCAGGACTACGTTACTGTCTGCGGGACTATGTTACGGTCTGCGGGACTACGTTACGGTCTGTAGGCTTACATTACGGTCTGTAGGATTATGCTGCGGTTATGATGGTATGGTGTCAATGACCACACAAGCACCTGCTTCATATTCATGCCCCATCTTTTACTTTCAGCTTAGACAACATTGTATCTCTACACTTGGATTTGAGTTTTAAAGGAGCATTGCAGCATGGTCTTGTCATGGAAAGCTTGATAACCAGGAGTATGCCATCTGTAATACGTACCGGTTTCACCAAGGGCTGAAACTTTGGTTTCTTGGCTGGTTGAATGGGTTCTTTAATGTCCGACAAAACTGGAAGAAAAAACATTGACCATTGAGCAACAGCTCAAACACAGGATGCAATGGAAATATTGCTTCATTTTGGACAGTAAGGCTGGTTGTTAGTGCCAATACCATACTCGATAAAAACAACAATCTATACTTTACTCTGGTGAATACACATTCTAACATATCTGAAATGTCTTTCACAGGGTCTCACTTTCACACGCTATGTTGTGTGGTTCTAGTGATCTAGCTAGGAAGACAATGTCTCAAAGTGCCCAGTCCCCATATACGCAGGTTTTATCATTCTATTGAAACGCCGCTCACGCAAGCACAGTTTAATAAATGTACACATAAAAAGCAACACACACACACACACACACACACACACACACACACACACACAGTATTAGCTCGTTGTTTGACACAAGATAACCTGTGACCTAAACGCTGTGTGGGTGTGGCCAACATGCAAAGAAAAAGCTATGTTTACATAAATACTGTGAACGTGAGGTCAAGGCCTCCATCCCTGCCACAAAGGGACACTCACAGGACAGATCTCTCTTGACCGCGTTCTTTTTCCGCCTGATGGGGAACTCGTCAATCTTCAGCTCCCCCTCATCTGAGACGTACTCGTACTCGTCTCTCACCGGCTTGGATTTGTCCTCTTTTAGGTTTTGTAATGATCCAAACACACTTGAGTTGGTCTGAGGTTTCAGCATCTTGGAGCTGAAAAGCAAACACAGGATAATGACGCAGTGTTGGAGCTGCTGCTATGATCACTACAGAACACCTGAGAGCGGGGAAACATACCCCAGCGTCTTCTTGTGAGACATGGTGAAGCTGAATCTGTCTTTATTGCCTGACAGTGGTGTTCTGTCAAATTTGCAATCTTCTTCCATTTTCAGCAGGGAATCTGGTTTACTATTCTGTAAAGTTACACAGGACATATCGTAAGTTCACTTTCACATCATAGCATTTTTATGTTTTACATTTTAGCCCTTTGTTTTGCAGCTCTCATCAACCTGGTGAACTTGGTGGAGCCTTTATTATTTTGAATGTTTCAGATAATAATTAAATAAGATGATTTAATGTTAATGTGGTGTTGGCAGCTAGTTGTATTTCCTCCAGAGAAACAATCTAATGAATGGAATCCATGCTGGCGGCTTTCACACTGCCCATTCAGTCCTGCCGGTCAGCGCGTTATGTTTACTTAATAGTGAAGTCTTTAGTTCAGATGTTTATTCTAAGCTTCATAGGATTGATTTTTATTTTATTTATTTTCCATTCATACATTATATTGTAGGGGTGTAACGGTACACGTACCGAAATTATTCGGTACGGGCCCTTCGGTTCGGTACACGTGTGTACCGAACGAATATAACGTTAAACGTAAAAAGTTGAGAAAGTGAACAACGTCTTGGAAGTAATCTGAGGTGCTGCGTCGCAGCATTCAGAGTAATTTGCTCCCATTGGGCTCAGCGCGTCATAGAGCGAGCAAGTCATTTCATTGGATGAGAGGGCATGCTATGAGAGCTGGTCAGAGGGATGCGTTCAAATTTAGTCGGTAATTTGAGGAACTGTCGAAATGGCGAACGCAGATAAAGTTGAGCTCGAAAATCCTCCAGCATCATTGAAGTCTCCGGTTTGGGAACATTTTGGTTTCGCAGTTACGAACAAGGATGACGGACAAAGACAGGTGGACCGAACCAAAGCTGTTTGTCGGCATTGTTCAACTAAAATTGGTTACGCGGCTGGCAATACATCAAACTTGCACACTCATTTGAAAAGGCATCACCCGAACGTGAATATAACCGGTACCAAAAGAAAAAAGACTGAAGTGCAAACCCAACTCCCGCTAGCATTTAGCCTCCACCACTCGCAAAAAGTTCAGACCGAGTCAAAGCTATTACAAACGCCAAATATCCTTATGTTGCCATGTTAGCAGAGCGCTACCTGGCTGTATCTGCTACCTCTGTCCCTAGCGAGAGGGTGTTCTCCACAGCAGGAGACATTGCTAGTGCCAGCAGATCTGCCCTTTCGGCAAGCAATGTGGACAAGTTCATCTTTCTTTAAACAACATGAAAATACAATGACAAGCAAGTCATAATGTCAAACTGGCTGCTTAGGTACTAGTACAGTACAGTTCAGATACAGATTATTTCAGTTCATCGAAATGCTGCACTGTTCATTTGATTATATTTTGTATTTATTTGAGTGAATATTCACAGTTTAATAATAATTAAAAACCCAAAACTAATGCTGCTGTACCGAAAACGTACCGAACCGTGACCAAAAAACCGAGGTACGTACCGAACCGAAATGTTTGTGAACCGTTACACCCCTATTATATTGTACTAGTTGCTTTTATAGTTAATTTAATTTACAGTGAAGATGAATGTACGGTTTCTCTATCTTTTAATTACGACTATCCATTTCTGTAAACGGCCATGCTCAATACACGATACAATGGGTTCAACTTCAGGGAACATTTTCTAAATAAATCATGGGACCAAAATGTGAAGCCAAGACAGGAGCACATACTGGTGTGGCTAACCGAAAGCTATTGCTCTTCCAGGATTCTTGCTTCTGAGATTTTTATGTTCACAGTTGATGGCATTTATTGTAAGAGGCTTTGGATAAAAGCATCAGCTAAATGTCCTGTAATGATGTTT
The DNA here is from genome assembly GCF_902827115.2 of Pseudochaenichthys georgianus. Taxonomy (NCBI): domain Eukaryota; kingdom Metazoa; phylum Chordata; class Actinopteri; order Perciformes; family Channichthyidae; genus Pseudochaenichthys; species Pseudochaenichthys georgianus. Next base: position 43,839,957 of record NC_047507.1, on the reverse strand, counting down.
CTCAGAAACATTCATATTTCAAACACAAAATGCCGCTTAGTAGCCTACTGTAGCAGCCACCAAATAGCTAGAATCAGCACATGTACGGATGCAACATATGCAGTTATATCGGATGTAAACTGCTGTTATTTGACTTAAAAAGGTCCCATGTCATGCTTTTCTGGTTATTGCCCGTCCCCTTGTGTGTTATGAAGGTTTTTATGCATGTAAACGGTCCGCAGAGTCAAAACCCTCAAAGTACACCCTGTAGCGAGTAAAACTCTAACAGATCTATGGAGATATCTGCTGTAAAATGTATTATCTCTTGGATTTACACACAGCATCTATTGCACGTCTGTCCGTCCTGGGAGAGGGATCTCTCCTGTGTTGCTCTCCCTGAGGTTTCTCCCATTTGTTCCCTTTAAACTGGGGGGTTTCTCTGGAAGTTTTTCCTTGTACGATGTGAGGGTCTAAGGACAGAGGGTTTGAGGACAGAGGGTCTAAGGACAGAGGGTCTAAGGACAGAGGATGTCGTTTTTCTCATACTGATATTCTGAACAATCTGTGTTGTTGTATTTGCTGTAAAGTGTCTCTACTGTAGGCTATTTTTATTATGTACAGAACTTTGGCTCCACCAAAAATCGTTTATAAATGTGCTATATAAATAAAACCTGATTTGATTTGAGATACTCATTGTCCATTGTTTACTTCCTGGGTACTGTGTGTGCTATGACGCAATACAGTAATGCCTTATCCGGAACGAAATGGACCAATCCGTGGAGCCGTTACGTTACGTCCGCGGAGCCGTTACGTTAAGCCCCCGCTGATTGGTCCAAATTGACCAATCCACGGACTTCCTCACACACTCAGTGCAGGCAGCTCTGCTGATCTCTCCTCCCTGGCTGCAGGCTGATAACAGACAGTTGGGATCTCTCTGCAGACCCATTCTCACAGCGTTTATCAACCTTTTTCTTACTCAATATCAAGCCACACTTATTGTTTTTACTTCGGCTGTGACTTTGTGTGTGCTCAGGATGAGTTTGGCTGTGTTTCGCTGTGTATCGCTAAACAAGGAAACCACACCTCCACGGAGCTCAGCGCGATTCACAACGTCCCGACCAATCAGAGCACACTGTGCTCACAGGGAGGGGGGGGGCTGGAGCTACAACGAGCCGTTAAAGGCAGAGAGTGAAATTCAGTGAATACACGTCGTTTACAGAGATGCTGAGAAACCAATGTGAGTTTGGAACATTGCACAATATAAATCTATTCTAGTGGATCAGTGGAAATGGCCGTGACATGGGACCTTTAAACTTAGGATGGATGATCAGTACCTGTTAGGGGTGTAACGGTACACGTACCCGTACCGAAATTATTCGGTACGGGCCCTTCGGTTCGGTACACGTGTGTACCGAAGTGTACCGAACGCATATAACGTTAAACGGAAAAAATTGAGAACGTGAACAACTTCTTGGAAGTAATCTCAGGTGCTGCGTCGCAGCATTCAGAGTAATTTGCTCCCATTGTGTTCAACGCGTCATAGAGCGAGCAAGTCATTTCATTGGACGAGCTGGTCAGAGGGATGCGTTCAAATGCAGTCAGTAATTTGAGGAACTGTCGAAATGGCGAACGCAGATAAAGTTGAGCTCTAAAATCCTCCAGCATCATTGAAGTCTCCGGTTTGGGAACATTTTGGTTTCGCAGTTACGAACAAGGATGACGGACAAAGACAGGTGGACCGAACCAAAGCTGTTTGTCGGCATTGTTCAACTAACATTGGTTACGCGGCTGGCAATACATCAAGCTTGCACACTCATTTGAAAAGGCATCACTCGAACGTGAATATCACCGGTACCAAAAGACTGAAGTGCAAACCCAACTCCCGCTAGCATTTAAGCCTCCACCACTCGCAAAAACTTCAGACCGAGCCAAAGCTATTACAAACGCCAAATATCCTTATGTTGCCATGGTAGCAAAGCGCTACCTGGCTGTATCTGCTACTACCTCTGTCCCTAGCGAGAGGGTGTTCTCCACAGCAGGAGACATTGCTAGTGCCAGCAGATCTGCCCTTTCGGCAAGCGATGTGGACAAGTTCATCTTTCTTTAAAGAAACATGAAAATACAATGACAAGCAAGTCCTAATGTCAAACTGGCTGCTTAGGTACTAGTACAGTACAGTTCAGATACAGATTATTTCAGTTCATCGAAATGCTGCACCTTAATGTTTATTTTATTTTATATTTATTTGAGTGAATATTCAGAGTTTAATAATAATTAAAAACCCAAAACTAATAGTTTATGTTTTGTGAGTACTAGTACAGTAAAGTTCAAATACAGATTATTTCAGTTCATCGAAATGCTGCACCTTAATGTTTATTTTGTATTAATTTGAGTGAATACATTATTCACAGCTTAATAATAATTAAAAAAATATATGTTATGTTTTGTGATAATTTTTTCTGCTGTACCGAAAACGTACCGAACCGTGACCTAAAAACCGAGGTACGTACCGAACCGAAATGTGTTGAACCGTTACACCCCTAGTACCTGTCTAATCAACTCATTGCAAGACAACAAATGCAATCCCTCTTCTGTGATTGAGAGATTGTATTTAAAAGAAATTAGTGAAATCAGAATGATCACACATGCTAAACTAAATGTAGGAACGCAGGAATGGCCTGACAATCACCAATGAGCACACTGTGTGGTTGACTGTGATCCAAGAATATTCTTTTTCAAAAAATCCCTCTACAACCATTTTGTCTTCTAAATAAAAAGGCATGTGAGGCGTGTCGTGACCAGAATGCTTTCTGTTCACCGAGGATAACGGAGATCTTGATGACTCAGCAGAGCATCAGGGACCTCAGGGTCTCTGCTCCAGCTGCAAGTGTTTGATGTGAGGAGATCATTTGGCATGGAATGTTCCATGAAACCAAAGTCCTTTTTAAAGAAGAGGGCACATGTAACTACTTGGATTGAAGGCGGCCGATGGGGACGAGGTGTGATTTCACGAGGTGAACTCAACAATACTTTTGGAGGATCTTACATGTTGTTCCTGTTCAGCTTGAACCAGTGAAAACTCTTTGAGTCCTTTTACCAAAAGTCTGAAATTATAAAGGCTTGTGATATTCTTGACTTTTACATGCAGCCATTAGTTTAAATCATCAATCATCGACTTCCGGTTATGGTGGCTCGCTAGAAAGACGCAACTATCAGTGCTCCGCCAATTTCTATCTTAAATACTGTTTTAAACATGTTTTATGACAAACCATCGCATCTACGGAGAAGAGAGTGAAATGTCGGATGCAGCCGGAAAATCGACTAAAGACGAACGAAATCACTTCAGTCTAAACTAGAAACCTCGGAGCATCCAAGCTACACGTGGAAGCTAAGAAAGTTTTCCTAGCGCTAGCATAGCGCCAGCCATGGCCTCTGTTGAGACGGGTGAGATCGGGCTGGGGAAGCTGGCTCGGAGAAAATCCTGGTTGCCATAGGCTCTCTAAAGTCTGACACAAGGACTTGATGGCATTATAGGGAGTGAGAAAGGAGGTACGTGAATGCTCAGAACGAATTGCAGAGGATGAAGTAAGAATGTCATCCACCGAGGATGACGTGAGCTCCTTGCAAGCTAAGGTGAAAACACTCGAGGCTAAAAAACACCAAGCTAGAGGATGAAGTGAAGACTTGGAGGCAAGATCCAGGTTATCCAACTTGAGACTGGAGAATCTGCCAAAGACGCCAAAGGAGGGGATGCTCGTGCTTTCCTTGGAAACTGGATCCCAGACGTGTTGAATTAGGACCAGCTACGTTCAAAGTTTATACTGGAGAGAGCTCACAGAATCGGCCAGAGGAGGGATGCTAATGCCCCACCAAGAACATTTATCATGACATTCCTAAACTATAGGGACAAGATGGTTGTAACGAAGGCAGCCAGGGCAAAACAACAAGATCCTATACAAAGACCAGCAGTGAGATTTTACCCAGACTTGGCTGCAGGAGTGCACAAGCGGTAGAAGACGTTCGATAATGTCCCGTCAGAAACGACTGAACCTGGGGATCCGGTACGGCATGCTATTACCGGCTCGGCTCCTGGTAACCTACAAGGACAAGTCGCACACTTTTGAGAACCCGTCTGCTATGGAGAACTTCATCGAGCGGATTACAAGAGAGGAGGGACAGGCTGAGTAACGTTGTTAGAGTATAACTTGAGTCATGACAGCTGGCGTCATTCTACAGTATTATTTTAGACAGGGGCGTGGCCTTTGTTGAATAACCAGGAAATACACATTTCGATCGCTTCTTCTGTCGTTTCCATAGATCTGTTGGTATATTTGGCTCCATAGGAACACTTTGATGCACATTCAGTCCCAGTGTGTGAGGTTGTGGTTGCGATGCCGATATGCGGACGTGTACAGCGAGGACTACAAAAGACACACGATGGTGACGGGGGATGTCTGTTCAAAACATTGCAAACTTGAATAAATAATTTAAACCATTTTAATTTTGCCAGACTTATGACTGAATATCGTTCTTAAATGTGATACCAAGTCCATCTGAGACCTGTGAACACCTTCAGACAGCCTCAAGTGAAGCACACGTTGTTTACTCACAGTTTGAAAGCAGCGTGGAGAAGTCTTTTCTAACAATATATAACATTGGGGTCTGATTCCACACATGAGTCGCTAATTACGTTAGCCCTGACCTAGCTTTTATTTCTGGGTTTTTTATATTCACACCATACGTCTCAGTATCTCGCCAACGTTGCATGGCGTATTTAAGTTAAATGTTTGAAAGCAATAGCCTTATGAGGTTGAGTTAATAAGTACTGCAGAGGCCAGCTCTTATGGAGATTGCTGATTTAAGTTAAATCTGAAGCTGATAATTAGCTATTCAGCTACATTTGTGTTAAGCCCTGCAATGGCTGGTTAACAAAACGGGTGTGTGTCGTTTTATGACAAGGGTATGTGGAGCCTTCAGTTTAAGATTGAAGAATGAACGCATCTTTTTATTTTATTTAGGGACTTTTATAATCTTGAATTTTGCGGCATAACATTTGTTGGCTCCTCCTGAGCTCCTGATTTCTTATGATTACATGGCGGTTAGTAATGTAAAACAAAGGTTAGGAATAGAAGAATATTGGAGCTGAAGCACATGCTGTGTTAGTGCGGTGACTGTCAGCTATGAGGGGAAGTGTCAACATGAGGAGAGGGGTGCGGCCCGTTGGGGTGGATGCATTTGGGAAAGGGGTTAAAGTTCACATGTTGGATGTGGTTTTGAACAACCGTGTTATGTTTCTTAATGTTTTTAATGTATTTCTTATTTTTATGTACATGTGGGTAACCTAATCTGTGTCAAAGGTCATGTTGCAGGGTTTGGAGGTTACATTTACTTCCTGGAATTGCAGAGGCCTGCAAAAACGTAAAACAATTAAACAGGTTATGAATAGAGTAAAAAAGTAGAAAAAAAAGTAAAAGGTCTGCAATCTAAAATAGTTTTTTGCAAGAGACACATTTACTGCCAAAGGCTGATATTAGAATTAGGAGGAGGTGGGCGGGACGTGTGTATTCAGCAACCATTTCTCCTCTGGCTAGTTTCTAAATCAGTAACATTTCAGGTAACAAATGTAATCAAGGACAAGGCTGGTAGATACTTAATTGTTCAGGGTACTCTACTAACGGAGAACTTGAATTGAGTTAATGTATATGTCCCCAATAATGATGATCCAAAGTTTTTTAGGGACCTGTTTTATACACTTTCAACACCTTTACTGGTAATTACATCATAGCAGGGGGTTTTAATTGTGTATTGGATCCAACAAAGCATCGGTCAGGGGGCTCAGATAAAGCACACACCAAAAGCAGGGAAGCCTTACTTAGTATTATGAAAGATTTAAATTTGAAGGACATCTGGAGAGAATTAAAGCCTGATGCTATAGAGTATTCTTGCTATTCTGCTTCTTACAAATCGTATTCCCGTATTGATTACTTTTGATATCAGAAAATGTGGCTTCTAAAATCAAAGACGGCACTTATGATGGAATCCTATTTCGGACCATGCACCAAACTCACTGCTTCACTCAACGCTGGTGAGACATTCTTCTAAAGGCGAATCCAACACAAACGGTTGCAAGACTCAGACGTATATTGGCAAACCAATTGATTTATATTTTGAGACAAATACATCGGAAACATCAGCATCTATAAGATGGGAAGCTTTTAAAGCATGTACTAGAAGCCACATTATTAACTACACAAGCTCTAAATCCAAAAAGCTGGTCATAAAATGACAGGGTATATGCAGGAATCCTGAAGTCAAATGTAATACCTTTTAAGACCTTTTCCATACATTTTAAGACCTCATCGCAACTTTGAGTTCTAACCGGTTACCTTGGCGACACACTTTACCTCACATTTACTATATTGATTGTAAGATAGCACAACTAAACAGAGTGCAGACAGACTACTGAAGCCTCCTCTCCACATGAACTTCAACCTCTCTGTGAAGGTCAGGTTTAGTGCAGCATGCTGCTTTGCTGCTTCTGTGCTCTGTGCTCTTTCATTCCAGTAGAACCATCAGAAACCAGTATTTGACCAATAAACAAAATAATTGACAAAACTTTGAACTATGAAATATATGAAACTTTGGTGAAACTTTGGGGTAATGCCATATAGGAGCTCCCTCACAAATACCCAGGGGTTAAATTGGGCTGGGGCTGTCCGGGGCTAAGCCCGGCACATAGGACGATGCTCTGACGTCATCACCCTCACACGTTTGTCATATGTTTACAAAAAACGATAATATGTTAAGACTTTTCTCGTTCTTAATATAGGACTATATTTAGGGTCGATATGTGTTACTTTAAAATAGCAGATCTCTGTGACGGATATAGTTTGGCTTAGACCCCAGGCCTGTAAGTGGCGCTGCTGCCAACGAAACTTAAAATAAGAAGCAGCATTTTATGCACGCTATGCATGGGGCCGCCTTGAGGGGTTTCCCGACATGTTGTTTCAGTAAATTAAAGGGTGTTTCATGTTGTCGTTGCTGTGGACCTTCTTAATACCTTGGAAAATGCCGGTTTAATACTTTTTAATAGCCTTAATTTCGCTAAATTGATTGATCAACTTTTAATACTTTTTAAGACCCGCGGACACCCTGAATGACTGTTAGAATCAAAAATAAAAACCCTGGAGAGTGAGGCCTTTCAGAAACCCTGCCCTAAAGTACAACAAGAACTGCTGGTACTGAGGTCCCAGTATAATGAATAAAATATATATATATATATATATATATAATATAATGAATGATCAGCTTCTAAAGCAGTGGCAAGTCTACTAAGACTCAAACAAACATTTTACGATCAAGGAGAAGCCTGGAAAGATATTAGCGTGGCGCATTAAACCAATTACAAATGGTCTTATTACGTCAATACAGAACAATAAGGGAGATAATATAGTCGATCCTATAGAAATAAATTAGGCTTTTAAAAATGTCTATGAAAATCTATACGACTGACAAGTCAAAATAACTTCTTAGACACTCTCAATATACCGAGTATCCCAGCAGAACTCAGACGTAGTCTGGAAGGGGAATTATCACTAGAAGAGATCTCTAATGCAATTGATCACATGACATCTGGAAAAGCTGTAGGGCCAGGTGGCCTACCTATAGATATCTACAACAAGTTTAAATATAAAATACAAACTCTTAAATATGTTGCTAGAATCTTTAAAAAATGAAATCCTCCCACCATCACTGAGAGGAGCCTTCATTACATTGTTACCAACACCAGGGAAACCCTGCAATCGATGCAAACATATAAGACCAATAAGCCAGGTGCATTCTATTTACGATCCTATGATGGAATCAATTACAAGCACAATAGATAGATGGAAGCAAATGCCGATCTTTTTAATTGGGAGAATTAATATATAAAAAGTAAACATACTCCCAAGTTGCTGTATCTATTCCAAAACATCCCCCTGCCTCCTCCTCCAAACCTATTTTCAAAGTTAAGGAAATTATTTTAGAATGTTCTGTGGAACGACAAACGAGCCCGCCTGGGCTTGGCCCTCCTGTATATGCCCCTATGATAGCCTGTCCTAGCCCTCTCTGGTGCTACTGGGCAACTCACTTTAGGACTAGTATGTTTTATTTTACAAACCACAACGAGGGATGGAGTCCCAATGTTTAGAGTTACTCTTCCCATGTATTTGTACTCAACTAGTGTGAAGACGGGACGGGGTGGCGCAGTGGTCTGTGCATCCGATCATCAGATCAAGGGGGGTGCTGGGGAACTTCAGTTCGAAACCCGCTCCCGCCGCCACTGCGTCAGGCCGTTGTGTCCTTGCAAGACACTTCACCCGGAGTTGCTCCTGTGGGTATTGTCCACAGTACATGTATAATACTAATGTGTACTTGTAAAAGCGCCTCGATGACCTCGAGGCGTGAAGATGGACGGTGTGGCGCAGTGCGCTGTGCAATGATCATAGATCAAGGGGTGAAACCCGCCGCTGCTGCGTCTGTAAAGCCGGTGTGTCCTTGGGCGAGACACTTCACCTGAACTTGCTCCTGTGGGTATTGTCCACAGTGACCATTGCATGTATACAAATATGTGTAATGTGTATATGTAAAGCGCTTTGAGCATCTGGAAAAGCGCTATAATAAATATAAGGAATTATTATTAATTAAGACACTTTTTTTTATAAACTAACCCTATTACTAGGAACATGATTAGAGTCTGGCATGAAGCGAGGAAGTACTTGGGCGAACCTTTCTCTCTCACGTTTGAGTCCCAATTTAGGGAATGATGACATTACTCCAGGCAGAGCGGATAGTGGTTTAAGATTTGGTCAGATCAGGGGGGTCCAGAGAATTCAGGATCTATATAGGCTCGATGATGAGAAACTGATGTCTTTGAGGAGCTTGCAATCAAGCACAACATTTCACCGAAGCATTTTTCAAATCAGGGGTAGACTTATTAAGGGTAACATGCCACTGCCCCTTCCGGGCAAGTGGATTTTCTATTATCACCGGCCCCACCATTGTAACCACTGGCCCGGAGCATTCATCCAGAAAACATTGACTAATAATGAAGAAAAATAAAACATTTGTTGCCATAGTAATGTATGCACTAACTACATTACTACTTGTACTACAAACATTTTAATTCATCAGTTCTTCCTCATTTCCCTCAATTGTTTCATATTTGGTTTATTAAAATACTGATATTGTGGTCATGCTAAAAAAATTCTGCTATTATGAGTATAATGCGCTTTCTGCCTTCCTGTCGTCAGGAGTCAGACATGTACTGGCTATGTAATAGATTAGAACCTTCATTATCCTGAATGCTGGGACATTTCCCTCTAGCCAATACCTTTATATTGTCTACTCTTCACTTACTTGTCAGCAGGTCGGCATTGATGTACAGAGCCGACAGAAGACCTTGTTATATTGCCATCATATGAGAGGTGCAGTGACGCGATACTCTGTAGTGAAGGAGCGTGCTGCCGCTCACGGGAGCCTGCTCGCGCTGCGCTCTGCAGAAAACAGCCGTTTGCTTTTCCCCCAACAACGACGAGCGACTCACGGAACGCTGTGTTGTAGCGTTAATAAACAAAACTATTCAACTAAATTGTTAGTCAAAATACCAATACCACAGGACCATTTTTTTTAAAGCAATATCTTTAGTGGCCCGAGCGGGCAAGTGGGAAGTAGGTTATGCTGGCCCGGTGTGTCTAAATAGTGCTTCGGGCCAGCGGGCCATTCATGTCGAGCCCTGGTGATGTTTACAAATTAGAAGCTATATTGGAGCAAACCAAAAACAATTACTAACTTTACCTCCATACTCACTACTAGAGACAATAATGTTAAGGGAATGTTGGGGAAGACTTCATTCTGCACTTTATATCTGGCTCCCTGAGTCCTCTGAAGCTAAACGTGGAAATTGGAGGTAGGATTTGCAGGAAGACAATTGATGAGTGGGAAGGTGCCTTTAAGAAAGCTCAATCACAAACAGAATACCCGTCTCAAGCTCTTACAATATAACTGGCTGATGCGTATATATACGACCCCAGAAAAGCTAAACAATGTAATGGTAATATCCCGGACTTATGTTTTAAATGTGGACAATCTAAGGGAACTTTCTTTCATTGTGTTTGGGAGTGGACCACGATATATATATATATATATATATATATATATCTATATATATAAACGTTATAAACGTTTTGGGAAGAGGTCAAATGTATGATAGAAGAGATTTGATCAATGCAGACAACGCATGATGGCACTTTAATGGAAACGTTTTGTAACAGCCAAGTATTGGAAAATGGCTAAAAGAACTGTCTGCATGCGTCTCATTAGAGAAAATAACCAATTCAGTTAAAGGAAACAAGAACTATTAAAAAAAGTATGGGGCCCTTTCCTAACTACTGGAACATGCGATCTAGAGAGTATTCTGCAGATGACTGACGTCCCTCTGCTGGAGGAAGGATGGAAGCCTTCACGTCTGGCTTCACAGGGGCCGATACAGGAACAACTCCTGCCCACTGCAACACCACTCTGTACCAAACCACCTTCTGCTCCAGCTTCTCTTGATTACTGGACTTAAACTTCCACTGTACATTTTTACATTCATTCGAAATTTGTATTTCCACTTGTATATTTTCCACATGTATATATAGTTTATTTTTTGTTTTATATTCTTACATTTTAAAAATGTTTAATGCTATTTTATTTCTGAAATATTTTGGACTGTTTATTTCATGCGTCTTAATTTCTCTTATTGCCTTGTGTTTTTTATGCGGCTGCAACGCAAACATATCTATCTATCTACATGTACATGTTTTTATATTTCCTTACTTAGCATATCCACGATTCCACGTGTTTGTGAAGTTAATTTTAGTTATGTGACTTGTAATGTACTTCATTTTGTTATGTCTTGTGGATGTTTGTGTACTGTCTTATATATTGTCTATATAAACAAAACAATTAAAGAAAGTGTTTAAAAAAATCATCAATTTACATCAGCTTACCTTATACTTCCATTTTGCTTCCGTCTTGTTTTTTATTCTGCTCTCTGAATTCAAACTTTTCTGCGTTTTTCTGCTTCGATATTTCCTTCTCCGATATACTCAGGACCGTTTTTAACAGCCTGAAGGAGACACAATTATCAACAGTGAAAAGTAACTGTGGGTTCCTTCTCTTCTCTGCATGTTTGGAAGCAAATAAAGATTACTTATAAAGCGTTCTGCTTAATACAACATGGCCTAAGTGAAGTCACAACTAAGGATACAAATAATCATTCCACAAAATAAGAACATATCATTAACAGTTACATTACACACTCACCTTGTCTTTTTGGGCTGGTCCATTTTGCTCAAGATGTCTTTGGCATGGGACTCAAGAGCTGCAAAGCTGGAGGGTTTGGGAGGCGGCGGCGACGACGACGACGACGACGACTCCTGCAATTTTTTTCGCTTTCTTCTTTCCTCCTTCCTTGACCTTGGGCACCTTTGGAGGCTTGGGGGCCTTAGGCATCTTGGGGGGTTTGGGAGGCTTCGGAGGCTTGGGGGGTTTGAAAGCTTTCTTTCTGGCCTTCTCTCTGCTGGGCGAGGGGACATGGGCCGGTGAGACAGGCTCTTCAGGCTCTTCAGGATCTGAGTGTGTGGGTGGGGGGTCCTCCACTGGAACCTTGATGCTGGGCTCACTCTTAATGGCTTTTGTTGCATTCTAAAGGAAACACAGGGAACGTTAAAGCGTATACATTTGAATCTGCAGTTAAATCCCTCTTGAGACTATTTAAGTTCCCCTGAACTAGTGCTGAAATTATACGTCAATTCATTTATTTTAAGATCACAAATAAATGGGTGAAAAAGTGAAAAATCAATGCAGTGTAAAAATAGATAGATTAAAGCTTATTTGATTGTATTTGAGACCTTTATTCAGTTTGTATTGTGCTGATGGTTTGGGTGTTTTACTGGTGTGTAGAACCTCGGCCCTGTGAGCCAATAGGAAGAGAGTAGAGGCGCTAACATTTTCATTAACTTTAAATAAGGTTTGTGTGACAGCAATATTATTTGCAGAAGTAAAAGGCTAACATGGTTGAGTTTTGGAACAGGGGGTGAGTTTAAACACCCCCAGAACAGGGGGCGAGTTTGACACCCCCAGAAACAGGGGGTGAGTTTGACACCCCCAGAACAGGGGGTGAGTTTGACACCCCAGAACAGGGGGTGAGTTTAACACCCCCAGAACAGGGGGCGAGTTTAACACCCCCAGAACAGGGGGCGAGTTTGACACCCCCAGAACAGGGGGCGAGTTTAACACCCCCAGAACAGGGGGTGAGTTTGACACCCCCAGAACAGGGGGCGAGTTTAACACCCCCAGAACAGGGGGCGAGTTTAACACCCCCAGAACAGGGGGCGAGTTTGACACCCCCAGAACAGGGGTGTCAAACTCAAGGCCCCTTTGTATGTGGCCCGGAAGGGTTTGCAAAGAATATAATATACAATAGGTGTAATAGTTGAATGTATGCCTTCAATGATGTTCCTAGACGTGTGCTTTCAAACATAGTTATTTATGAAGTTACAACCAGAACTGAAATAATAAAATGTAAAGGTCCCATGTCATGGCCATTTCTACTGATCATGATCCCCTTGTTGAGCTCTACTAGAATAGATTTACATTGTTCAATGTTCCAAACTCACATTGTTTCTCAAACAGCATCTCTGTATAGTCTGTGAATTCACTCTGTCCTACACGGCTTGTTGGAGCTCCTGCCCCCCCCTCCCTCCCTCCCTATGAGCCAGTGGCCGAGACAGCGAGACACAGCGAAACTCAGCCCGAACACACACACACACACACACACACACACACCCGCAGCCTGGCTGGGAGTTGGTGTGTGCTCACACACGACAGGCCCTCGCCGCGTCCCGCCGTCTCAGGGAGGAGAAATCGGCGGAGCTGCAGCTGTGTGTGTCAGGGGCGGTGCCAGGGGGGAGCTAGGGGTGCTGAAGCACCCCCCCAGGATTGCCTAAGCACCCCAAGAAATATGTGTTTTTTCCCCCCCGAAAATTATTTTTATTAAATTAAATTAGAACAATTATTGATTACATCAATGCAAATGTGAAACAAATAAATGTTTGACAAAAACATAAAGCCAACACAGGTGATATGATTAGGCCAATGGCCAGCACCCATTCGATTTTTGACCTACCCATAGCTAAATGACTTTGACACTTGAGTGACTTTCTGTTAGCTGGAGCCCCAAATGATTTGCTAACCGCAAAGTGACAAAGGATCGTTTTTTAGTCCTTAAACGTCCACGTGTGGACACTCAAAACTACCTGAAAGCGAGAGGGATTGTGCACATAATAGGCCTCGTAAGTACAAGTAGCTTACTTCTGGGTCTGTTTCATTCAAGCTCTGCGCGTGTGTGTGTGTGGCACGAGCCATTTTGTGTGCGTGCGCAAGCGAGAGAGAGCTCGCGCACGGTGGGTATCTACCGGAGATCGTTGTGGTTAGCATCTGGTGCTAGCTAGCCAAGCTAACGGATATAAGGAGCTTTTTCAACAACAAGGTGGAGGGAGAACTCTCTCCTGTCAGACTGAGAGTCTCAGATAACCTCAGCTCAGGTGAAGTAAAGGACTCTCAGTGTTTAGATAGTTAACTGTAATCTAGTTATCTCAGTGGGTCTCAAACGGTTTGTTTTAAAAAGGGGAGTGATTTGTAAAATATCTATAAAGAAATAGAAAATCTGTTTACAGTGCTGTTTCATATGTATGTTGAGAGATACTGTATATCCATAGATCTCTTCATTTTGGCTCTCAAAGTGCACCAGATTGATGCTTTTAACTTCAATATTTAAAAAAAATATCTTTTACTAGAGGAGGTGAGGACCCTCCTAGAGGAGGTGAGGTCCCTCCTAGAGGAGGTGAGGTCCACTCCCCACTTGAAAAATAGCACTTTACCCCTGCTTACACCTGTATGCCGTGAGCTGATTACCGAGCCTTCATTGTAACAGTCGCGGGTGCACTGTGTGTGTGTGTGTGTGTGTGGGGAGTGTTGCAGTAGAAAATGTAACTGTAGCGCTGGTGCATTAATGGAAAACGCTTAATGTTTGAGCACCCTCTATGAAACGTCAAGCTACCCCACAGCACCCCCTAGAGAAAATCTCTGGCGCCACTGCTCTGTGTGTGTGTGTGTGTGTGTGTGTGTGTGGCACATCACTGTACCCAGGAAGAAAAAGAGACAGCACAGACAGGTCTTCTCTGTGTTAGAGCTTTACTCCCTACAGGGGGCACTTTGAGGGTTGACTCTGCAGACCGTTCACATGCAGAAACACCTTCATAACACATGGGGACGGGTAAGAACATGACATGGGACCTTTAATATATATTATATATTAAGTCTTAAAGTTACAACCGGCCCTTTGAGTGCAACCATAATGTGGACTGCAATGGACTTGAGTTTGACGCCCCTGTGTTAGACCATGACTGTAAGTTAGCATGTGTTATAGTCGTTATACCTTAAGATACCAGGCGGTCTTGACCATGTGCAACGACATAGTTCACGATGTGGTTGATTGACACGTTTTGTTGCTGTTTATTTTCTCAGTGGCCAGTGAGTGCACATAACCTCTAAATAATGAATATTATGGATTTTATAGGCTACATATAAGAAAACGATTTATATTATAACTCTTTCCGCAAATCATTATTATATCTTATTATTGTTATATAGCCACAGTCTATGGTCAGCAGATTGAGCAGCTGAGAGACCTATATTAGGGCAATATGAAACACTGCAGCTGAATACGAACAGCGCAATGTAAGGTAGTGTTTGTGTGTTAGCCTGCGACACACACTTCTCTGTCATGCACACAGCGGATTGATTCAGCGCTTGAGATATCCTTGGACTCGCTCTCAGATCGCACATCCCAACAATGGCTTCTTCTCGATGTCAATAATGAAATATGATACCTCTGAGAGCCGGATCTCTTTTGCAAGATCTTTGATGAGCTGTGATGGTTTCATGTTCTCTGGAAGCTCATCTTCGTGTTCGAGTAGCGCCTGTTGGGAGGAGAGCAAAGCGTTTACACGTTCCACCACAGCATGGGCGGTCAGACACACATGGTGATGTGCGTATGTCCATACCTGCTTCTTAGTCCAAGCTCTGAAGGCTCCGTTAATGATTTTGGCACCGTGTATTAGGTATGGGCTGGTTGCTTATTGGCTTTATGTAAACCTGCAGGAAAGAATGCAGTATGTTATCATTGGGAAACTGTCTCATGTTCACTGTGCGCTAAGCAGTTCTGCATGCTCCATGTCCACCTTCCTAAGAAGCCCGAACAGCACTCTGACGCTGTCTCACTCCACATCAGAGTGAGGTACAGCACTCTGACGCAAGTCTCACTCCACATAGGTATCATCACATCAGAGTGAGGTATAGCACTCTGACGCTGTCTCACTCCACATCAGAGTGAGGTATGCACTCTGACGCTTGTCTCACTCCACATCAGAGTGAGGTTATAGCACTCTGACGCTGTCTCACTCCACATCAGAGTGAGGTATTGCCACTCTGACGCAGTCTCACTCCACATCAGAGTGAGGTAATATAGCACTCTGACGCTGTCTCACTCCACATCAGAGTGAGGTATAGCACTCTGACGCTGTCTCACTCCACATCAGAGTGAGGTATTGCACTCTGACGCTGTCTCACTCCACATCAGAGTGATGGTACAGCACTCTGACGCAGTCTCACTCCACATCAGAGTGAGTATTATAGCACTTCTGACGCTGTCTCACTCCACATCAGAGTGAGGTATAGCACTCTGACGCTGTCTCACTCCACATCAGAGTGAGGGTACAGCACTCTGAACGCTGTCTCACTCCACATCAGAGTGAGGTATTGCGACTCTGACGCTGTCTCACTCCACATCAGAGTGAGGTATTTGCACTCTGACGCTGTCTCACTCCACATCAGAGTGAGGTACAGCACTCTGACGCAGTCTCACTCCACATCAGAGTGAGGTATATAGCACTCTGACGCTGTCTCACTCCACATCAGAGTGAGGTACTGCACTCTGACGCTTGTCTCACTCCACATCAGAGTGAAGTAGTATGCACTCTGACGCTGTCTCACTCCACATCAGAGTGAGGAATAGCACTCTGACGCTGTCTCACTCCACATCAGAGTGAGGTATTGCACTCTGACGCTGTCTCACTCCACATCAGAGTGAGGTATAGCACTATAGAGGACTGGGCACGTTGAAGAGAGCTCGTGTGCTCCTGCATCAAGAAGCCTTCTGGACGCCTTGTCCAGAAGGCTTCTGGACGCCTTGTCCAGAAGGCTTCTGGACGCCTTGTCCAGCATGGGGCCTCTTGTTCCAATACAGTTTCAAAAAGGTCAGATAACAAGAATGTTTAACGGCCAATAATCATTTTTAGACAAGAACAGATTACATAAACAACATGGATGATCTTTTCTCAAGAATGTAATGAAGATGTATGGAGTAGAAGTAGGTACTGTCAGGGCGCTCTGCAGATACTGATGTCTGTGGGAGGCTCTCTCACAGACTGGAGAGGTCACACCCCTCCTCATCCACATACATGACTATTTGTTTTGTGTTGTGTTAATTATTTTGGTTAGTGTTTTTGAAAATACTCACCAGTTAAACTCCAGCCTGATTTAAAGTAAGCTTTTGTAGAATTCTCTGTAATTCAGTTTGATGGCAAAACAGCATTGTCTTAATCAGGTCCCTCTTGTTACGGTGTGTGAAGCAGGTAGGACCCAAATGCAGATTAACGTACAATAATTCCTTTATGTTCAAGGCTATACTGACAAATACAGAACAGAACACTCACCGAGGACAAGCCAAACCACAAGACAACCCGACAAAGAGAGGACAGAAAACCCAGAACTTAAATACCCCAGGACTAATCACATAAAACACGAGACAGGTGAGGAGGGAGCAGAAACACATAGGTACCAGGTGAACACAATTGGGTATCAGAGAGGGAAACCGACAGAAGCAAACAGGCAGGAAACGGGGGTGAACACTTTACAAAATAAAATAGGAAACCAAAGATAGAAAAGGACAAGAAAAATACCAACGCAGACAATCCTAACACCTCTCAGGCCATTAAACCCCGTGTGGACTGGGAGAGGTGCCCGTCAGACTGGAGCCTCTTCGCTCTGCCACCTCTCTAATGTCTGCACCCTACACCTGTATTCCAATGCACTGTGTGTATTTGTACTGTGTGTGTATTCCAAAAGATATATAAACAAAGTGGAAAAGTGAATTTCCACTAGGTTAATATCAGGGTTTCCGCTAGGATTTTTTCTCGCCGGTCAATGTCCGGGCAGAATTTATTTTACCGGACTAATTTGAAACTTACCGGTCATATTTCAATAATAATAATAGTTGTGTAAGCAGAGTTTCCGTTAGCAGGTAATCACCGGACTATGAGCAGATATGCTTCAGTTTAAAACTCAGTTCACGGGGCTCATTTTTATATTGCTTCAGTTTATAATCGTAACAGATCGAACAATTCAGATTCATTTTTCAATAATGATTTCCAAAACAACAAACAACATAATTATTACATTCAAACAAACTACTTGTAGTAGATAACGTACATTATTCAGAAGTTTACATCAACTTTGAATAATAAACGGGGAGAAACGGATCCTCTCTTTCCCTCTCTCTCTCCTCTCCTCTCTCTCTCTCCCTCTCTCTCCCCTCTCTCTCCTGAAGCAGGTCAGTTTCTCAAGCAGCTCGCTAACAGAGGGCGGGGCTTCAGGTGATCATGCAGAGCTGCGTGTCTCGGTCAGACTCAGCAGCTGATCTGATCTCTCTCTCGCTCCGGTTACACTTCACTCGCGTTTATGTCCATATCGATCAGATCCAGCTCTCCTGATCGGCCTTTATAGAGAGCACCGATCAAACTATTAAGAGTGGAATATCGGCCGATAATGACCGGCGGCCGATCGATCGGAGCCTCCCTAATTATTACCAGACATTTTGACCGGCAGGTTTTGAATTTACCGGTTTTTAATAAATTTTACCAGCTAAAAACCGGTAATTACCGGCTAACGGAAACCCTGGTGATAAAGGTTCATCTGTATGGGTATAGTACCAGCAGCCTTTTTCCAGCACTGCAAAAGCTGATCTTCAGTTAAAAGAATAGTGTTGTATGGTGTGTGACACGTTGCGTGCAGCACACACAACCAGCCTGGCTTTACCGCTTACACACCCACAGAGCAGAGAGGAAGCAGCAGCCAGAAGGCGGTTGATGGGGGGGATTGATGTGAGAGCATTGTGCTCTTCACCTGTGCAGCAGACATGCTCACACATGTATCTCTGAGAGGGACAGTACATTCAAATACTACAGATGAGATCCAGTCATACATCCAGCTGTGTTGATAGGTTACCCTTGAATCGCTCGAGGAGATGCCGTCCGACATACCAGCACGCGTCTCGAAGTTGGGGAAGGGGGTGAGAGTTTTGACCTTTAGCCGCTTCTCGATTTCATACGCTCTGAGCAGAATAAACAAAGATGTGTCAGCTCAACATTAACATGCATCATCAACAGTCCTATTGCAATACACAAGTTAAATTCATAATCAGATTGGTGGAATTTAAAAACAAGTCCTTAATGAGGAGAAAAGCTCAGCCAAGGACAAATCTGAATGTCATCAAGTCACACCGATCCCCCAGTTTAGGACACGACTGCCTGCAGGCGCCATGGCGACAGCACTTAGAGTAAAGAACAATATATACCTGAGGAGGGCAAGGCGGCGTAAAGCATGAGTGAGTGCTCACCTCATCTGCATCTCCACACTCAGGTTGTGGACGAAGTGTCCCGAGAACGCCAGGCAGTCCACCGGGGTCAGGATGGCATTGATCCAGCCTGAGGACACAATCACAGCTCAAACACCGTGGGGACATTTATTGTGTCTGTTGAAGGACACATTATGACTGGTACAGGTGTTCTCAGATACAGACACGTCTCTGAAGTGTTTGTCTGAACACCAAACAGATCATCGCAGCATTACCCCACAATCCCCTCTGTTCAGCCGTTTCCAAAGTGCTGATTCTCTGTCTGTTACTGTAGATGAAAACAAGGAGCCCCTCCCCACGCCCCTCTGAGAGACATTTGGTTACAAAGAACTCAATGGAGCTCTAGAGGAGATTCAGGTGATAAGGGGGGGGGGGGTTACCTTGGTTGCTGATCGGCTAATGGTTTAACAGTGGTTCTCAACTGTTGGGTTGCGACCTAAAAGTGGGTCGCGGACCCGTTTCGAGTGGGTCGCGGACCCGTTTCGAGTGGGTCGCGGATGTGTGAGTGAAGACAAATTTGGAAAAAAAATGTTTGGGAAAAAAGTCTAACTTTTATTTTGAAGGCCCGATTTTCTAACGCTGTGCATGCAGTCGGCGTTAGACTGGAAGTACCGGGGACCATACACGGTTTTGAAAACTTCTGTCACAATAGGCGCGTTCACACTGCGGTACTTTTCCCACAAAGGTTCATGATCGCGTTCACGCCAAAGAGAGCCGGTACTAAAGTTCATGATCCACGCTTATGTATGCCTGATTCAGCTAAATCAGACAGAGCTGAACTGAATATCATTTATTTATATTAACAAATATCTTAAGTTACTTCTTTATCACAACGTACCATATATGCTTTTTTGTTGAGTATCAAAGTATTTGAAACTCTTTAACCCTGATTTCTCCTACATGTAGGACTTTGAAATACACACTTTTTTTAATGAATAATTAACATTACCTTAATTAAAAAGCATAAACACAAGACATCCCATTTACAGAGACAAAACAAAGTGACAAGAAGCTGGAAGCATGTTTCGGTTTATTGCATTGACTGATTCATTCTCAATGTGCTAATAAAAGTGTTCCCCTCTCTGATACGCACAGCCTCCACTTCCTGTGGGCCGGTCTGAACTCGTTCTGCCTGGTTTGTTATATTGGAAACATACCTGATGGGATGAACAGCGTCTGCCCTTGCTTCAGAGTGCATTTGTAACACTTGTCCACCTGGTCGGCAAAGAACATCTCGCTGTGATTGGACGACGACCTCCAGCGCTCGTACAGAGACAGGTTGGCAGAGGTGGGCTTGATGAGAAAGAAGATCTTCTCCCCCCTGCAAACACAATCACATGTTCTAGCACCATCACTGTCGTACGAGAGATGACAACAGGCGTGACGCTGAGGGTGACAGACCGTCAGGACGTGGTACCAGACGGAGGCGCCACCACACTCGATGTGGAAGTCTGTGTAGCTGTCTTTGACACAGATCAGACAGTATTTAGTGACTTTGGGCTTCCCAAGCAGAGCATCATCAGGCCAGTAGTTTTCTACCCAGGACAGCTGACGTACAATGTGTGGACTTTCAACCATAGTATTCATCCTGACGCAGCAAGAGAGAAGCAAGATGAGTACAAGCACTTTCTCACTTCATTTCAAAAATCCCGTCAGGTAAAGAGCATGTTACCGTGTGTCCGAGAACTCCAAGTTGATGACATTCAACACCTTCTTTCTGTTTGTGCTGTAGTAAAAATCTACAAACT
Source organism: Pseudochaenichthys georgianus (assembly GCF_902827115.2). NCBI lineage: Eukaryota > Metazoa > Chordata > Actinopteri > Perciformes > Channichthyidae > Pseudochaenichthys > Pseudochaenichthys georgianus. The sequence goes on along the minus strand of NC_047507.1, from coordinate 43,819,389 downwards.
CTTTGAGCTTCATCTTGCTGTCGGTCTGTTTGGTGACGTCCACCACGTCCACGCCCACATCTGGACCTGAGACAGAAGGGACAACACGTGAAGAAAGCTGAACCGCACTGGCTAACATCTGCTTCTGTCCATGTGTTCCACGTGCCCACGGAGGCAATGGAGACACGTACCTGCCCCCATTCAAAGGGTTATTGATGCACTGTTTTTATTTACTTAATAAAACACAAACAGTTTGAAAGGATCCACTTTGATACAGACTGGGCGGCAGACCTAAGCGCTTGGGTGGGCATTTCATATGTAGGTACGTGGTAAACACACTAGCTTAAAAACTAATCGTGCTGATTGATCACAAGCATATATCTGCATCTGATCGCTGAGCGGACAACAACATGCTTAAAGTGCATCTCAGAAACCAAAACCACATTTCCCGGAGCATCACCGATATATTCTCTGTAAGGGGGTCCGGCCATGCTTTGGACACACGTGCTCTATTTGTTTACATTCTGGCTCATTTACATGCAGAGAACACACACAAACACACACACACCACACACACACACACACACCACACACACACCACACCACACACACACACACACACACACACACACACACACACACACACACACACACACACACACACACACCACACCACACACACACACACCACACACACACACACACACACACACCACACACACACACACACCACACACACACACACACACACAACACACACACACACACACACACACACACACACACACACACACACACACACACACACACACACACACCCGTTTATTCTGACTGACTGTTAGGTCTATCTCACACACGTTTATTTTAACTAGATATGTTACAGACCCAGACAGTTTTGCCGCTGATTTCTCCTGGGAGGGCCCAAACTCTACTATTCCTGCATTCAATATACAGCAGCAATAGTAGTGATGATAGAACTCATTGAAGTTGTACTGCAGTAGGCTGGTTGTAGTACTAGTACACAAGTAATGCTTGTAGTAATAACACATGTGGTAGTTGCAATACTGCAGTATTTTTAGTAACAGTAGTTTTGTTTGTAGCCTTTATTTAACCAGGTGAAGCCCCTTGAGATCAAAAGATCTCTTCTTCAAGGTGACCTGCAGGACATTAGTTACACATATAACATAAAAACAACAGAACAACAATAAGGACGACATACAACATAATGTACAGGGTACAGTTTACAAAACTCTATTTACAGTGACAGGTACCGTGAGTATCAGACAGCATGGCACCCAGCGGAGTTTCAGAGTGATGCAGGGGAACCAAAGTGCTCAGTTTCAAACAGGTTTGCAGACTGTTCCAATTTAGTGGAGCTGCTCAACTAAAAGCTTTCTTCCCTAAGACAGTCCTAGCACTTGGCACATTTAATAAAACAACATCATGAGATCTCAGGCAATACGTACTTTCAATTCGTCGAGAGATCAGAGAGCAGATATAAAAAGGTAGTTAACCCAACATAGCTTTATAGATGAACATGTACCAGAGACTGAGCCTCCGTACAGTTAGTGAAGGCAGACCTGCCTTCGCATACAGGGTACAGTGATGAGTCAGTGCTTTACAGTTAGTCACACATCTCAGAGCACTGTGATAGGCGGCATCTAACTTGACCAGGCAATGTGCAGGTGCATTCATATAGATCAGATCCCCATAGTCCACCAGCACAGGTAAAAGGTCACAGAGCCTTTTCCTGGCCTCAAGGAGAAACAGGACTTGTTCCTGTAGAAGAACCCTAGCCCTCAGCTTTTTAAGCAGATTAGTGACCTGAAGTTTAAAAGAGAGACAATCATCAAGCCAGATACCAAGGTATTTGTAACAGACAACAACTTCAAGTTTTGTTCCTTGCGTAGTTACAATATCTAAAACAGGCTCTGGTGACTTTTTAGCTTTTGAAAAGAGCATTACCTTGGTTTTATCCACATTTAAAAGAAGCTTTAATTCAGAGAGCTGAGTCTGAATAGTGTTAAAAACAGCTTGTAATTTAACAACAGCCTCTTTAATGGAGGGACCTGCACAGAACATCACAGTATCATCCGCATACACATGTAAAGTAGCTTCATCCACATTATCACCTACGCTGTTAATATATATGGAGAATAAAAGTGGTCCTAAAACAGAACCTTGAGGAACACCATTAGAAATGTTTAACCACTCAGAAGACAGTCCATCAAAATGAACACATTGGGACCTTTCAGAGAGGTAGTTCACAAACCACCCACTGCATGGCTGGATATGCCAATACTGAGTAGCCTCTGCTTTAAGATGAGATGATCAACGGTGTCAAGCGCTTTGGAAAGGTCAATAAACAGAGCTGCACAACTCTGCTTATTATCTAAAATAGTAGTAATGTCATTTACCACTTTCATTGTGGCAGTGATGGTGCTGTGTTTCTTTCTGAAGCCTGACTGATGTTTACACAGGATGTCATTTGTACAAGAACCTTAGCCAGAACTGACAACTTAGAGATTGGCCTATAGTTATTTAAAATAGTTGCCTCCCCTCCTTTTAGTAAAGACATTAGCTAACAGAAGTTAGCAGAGAGCAGTCCTGCAGTATTTATAGTAACAGTAGTTAAGTCATTAGCTAACAGAAGTTAGCAGAGAGCAGTACTGTAGTAGCTGCTCAGATTCTTACCAACGTAGTTCTCCACATCACTGATGTAGAAGGTGGGGGGGGGCACGCTCAGGCCCAGACCCTCCTTCTTCAGAACCAGGAGGGGCTCGTTGAAGCCCCCGTCCTCAAGGTAATCCATGGTCAGCTGACCGCCGCTCAGCTTCACCACAACATCATCAGCACTGACACACACACAAAACAATTGTAAAGCAGAATTTGAAAAGTAATTTGATACTGCCCCCTAGTGGACTTATTGTTAAGTGAGGAATACTTTGGGAGATTGAACAACTCTTTCGAGTCACTAATGACATTTCAAGAAGCCTAATCAACAGTGACAGTTCAATAGAGTGTATTGTAGGGAGATCTGATTCTGATTATACACAACGTGTCCCTGTTTGTAGTTCAGTAATGAGACATGAGCACAGCAGGATGTGTGTCATGTCTTTACCTTGGAAAGGTCCTGCTGCGCAGCTCCTTTATGAAAACCTGGCTGCCGTTCTGAACAGCTTTGATATCTGTGCTTTGTCCTGTGTCATGTTTGCTCCAGTTCTTTTTCTTTTTCACTGAAAAACAGAAAAACAAATGACATTCAAGAACAGTAACAATGCAGAACAACACAGCAAGACATGACCTGGGGCCTCATTTATAAACGGTGCGTATGCTCAAAAGATGGCGTACGCCAGTTTCTAAACAATGTTTGCGATTTATAAAAAACAAACTTGACAGGAAAACGTGCGGTCCTCCACGCAAACTCTGACCCATCCGTATGCGGTACGCACAAAAACGGGAGATACGAGAAACTGCGACACCGTTGGCAGAAGGAAGAATGGAGAGAAATATGTGGAAATAATACCATAAATAAAACGTTACCTCTCATTTATCAGATATGAAGAATTAATTCGCAAAAACTGATTGAAGCCAATCTTAAAATGATTTAACAAACGCCTGTTTGAGACTCCTCAGTGCACACAAAAACATAACTTAGAGAAATAAATATATACAGATATGTTATTGAAAACCACCTTGAATATGTTGTCTTAATGTTATGACATGTATTCTCATAAATGATGCGGTCTCACTGTCTAAGTGAACTGTGACTGTAAAAACTACACTGCGCATGCTCAGAGTATTGTCCTATTTAATGTGTGTGGCAAAAAAATAATGACCATAGGGGCATAGAGCTGCCATCCCCACCATACGTCATCTCACATCATTCAGAGCTGATTGGCTGTAAGTACGTGTGCCGCGAAAAGTGTGGTGGGTGAAGAGGAGACGAGAGAGACGCCTCCTAAAACCAGGAAGTAAGCTGCGCATGGCTTCCCTCCACAAAAAAGCAATGAGATTTCTCCATAGGATTTTAGAAAATAGCTCAAGATAAGATCTGTGGGAAACGTACCTGTTAGATAAATGCACTTTTTGTTCAGCCGGATAATATCCACATGTCTACCCTACTTTTATCATTTTCAAATCATAAATCTATCGATTAGATTTATGATAGACTTTTGAAACTACAAGAAGATAAGGAGGACTTTTACAAAAAAGTAATAGAGATTTTTGTCCAGAAGGATAGGCAAATGGACTTCATCTTCAAGTCAAGGTAAGACTGCAATTGTATTGAAAATGGGATCTTACTAAGAGAGAACAATTCAATATGTAAATGATAAAATTACATTTTTTGGGTATCCTTTCGTTGAACTGTCTGTTTAAAATTAATCGAAGCATCAGACTAAAGAGGCTTTTGAAAATAATATTATATTTTGATTTAGGTCAAAATATAATATTTGTAAACCTGAAGAGTCAGTGCCAGTGCCTCACCAGCCATGAACCTCACTGCAGAAGCTTATATATAAACATCAAGTGTTTTGTGCCCCACCACTTTTGTACATATAGAAACGCCACTGTATACTATCATGTTTAATCATGTCTTATGCCGTTTGCTAAGACTTGATAAGTCGCTAATAAAACACAGGAGGTATGGAAACTAAGAACACCATATGTTTGGTAGATTTGGCAGCTGATATAACACATTTGTTTTATTTCGTTTAACTGGTGGATATAGAGTTGCTGCGGGGGGTTGAGACGCACAGGCTGCAGTGGAGACGCTGCGCACAGCTGATCGACAGCTGGAACACAAACCACCAAATAAAAAAATAAACATGAATTGACTCCACTCCGCAGGGATCCCCCGATACTTTCTTACAGTCTCTCATCAAGGGGGGGTCTCCTGTCCCCGGCACACACACACACTGCCAGAGGAAGTATGTGTATTTTGTCATTAACCTTTTTCGGACCACTTATTTATTTCTGTTGGTGACGATCCGACCTCCTGCTTGCTGCTACTCTGGTCAAACGGCATCCACCAAACAATGTGATTTATCTCCACCTCCCCAAAAGAACCAACATCTGACACGGTGTGAGACGTCTTTTTTAGCTGTTCTGTCGTCATTTCCTGCTCTTCTTCCTGCAGTCAGTCAGGATGAATATTAATACGGGGTGTTTCTTTGACTTTGATTGTGATTTATAAAGGGCAACCGGTGTAGGACGTGCCGCACGCATCGGAAAATGTCTGTGCGTATTTATTTGCTTTGTCCTACGTAAGCAACCTTCCCACGTGAATCCTACGCAAGGCTTTATAAATGAGGCCCCTGAACACATCATTTTATTTCATATTAAGACATTTAATAATGTTTTTCTTAGAAACACAGTTTGATTTGGAGGGGAACTCTGAGCTAGTTAGCACTACTTGCTACTTACCGGTGGATTTGCCGTGGTTCTTCTCACAGTTTGGACAGTGATATATGTCAATATCTGGAGCGTCATCTTCATCCACCTCAACACAGCTGAAACAGAAGCATGGTTTAAAGGTTAGGAATGTGAGCATAAAGAGCGTTCTGCAGAGCATGTGGACGCTGCTGGGCTCTGAGGTCTCTGTCTGCTGTCATGGTGACAGCATGCATGTTTCAGTTGTAACCATTATTTTAATGATCAAAACATCTCTGGGCTGTGAAAACTGAGTAGCCACCCTGAAAGTCCCGCCCACCTGAGAGGTTTGTGTCAGAATCGCAAACAAAAAATGACCGAGCCCAAAGAGAGAGCTGCAGCGTAGCCGCAGAGCCCCCATAGAGAGCAAACGTCTGATCATTGAGAAAGAAGCAAAGGAAACTGCAAACAATAAGAGATGTTAGAAAAAGAAAAAATACTTAACATAATTACACAAATGATATACTTATACTTTTGAAATTACATTATCTTTGCTTGACTTAAAAAAAAAAAAAAAAGGGTTATCAAACTCTTATTGTGCTTGATACTGAGAAAGACACACACTGCTGGTGGCCTTAATCACATTATGAAGTCAAACAAAACTCTATGCTGGAGCTGCAAAGTTTCAAGTTATCAACTTAAAGGGGACCTGTGCTGTCTAAGACGCTGTCTTATTCCAGCCAGCAGGTGGTGCTGTTACTTTTTGTTTCTTCTTCTTTTGTTAGTACCAGCCAATGGGAAAGACTTACATTAAAAACACAGGAAGTGATACCCACATGTGAGTCGTGGTTGAAAGGGACAGAGAGGAGAAATATCATTGTTTGAATCTGCATCCATCCTTCTTTGCGATGTTGTTGAAAGCATTGCTTGTAAGTATTTTTGGCTTTTGTACGTATTCTTAAGAGGATATCAACGATTATTTTGAGGTTTCAATGTTTAAGTAGATTGCTATTCATTGATGTTTGATGTATGGTTAGCACATGTTTTGTAGTGTGTATTACACAGCACTTTTGCATGTAAACATTTGATATGCATATGTTGTGATGTTTGTGAGTGACGTAATTAACCGTTGTATTCTATATTTCTGCATCACAGCTAAGTGTCTAATTTCAATGTATATTATGTTTCTTTCAGTTTTACTCTGTTGACTTGTGGATGTAAACATCTTATTAAAGAAGATAAACGCTTGCCACTTGTCGAGGAGTTATCTGTCTGCATATCTGTACTCATAACGACAGTGAGGGCAGAACAGGAACTATTATGCAAAATGCACTTTTTAATGTCTTTTATACATAAACATGTGTCCCCGGTGTGTAAGGAGACTTCACAAAGTTTCAGAAAATACAACCCTCTCTCTTTTCCTCCTTACCCACATCTCTAAAAGAACGGGGGTGCAAACGAGCAGATCCAGTATTTTTCTCCTCTGACGTCAATGGCGAAATGTGGCACATGTGATACGTCCCAACCTATCATCTCCGTATACAGTCGTCTAGCGGAATCCCCTCCCCCAGCTGTGTGTCTGTGTATTTAGCAGGATGTCTGCAGGAGGGACTTAGAGTAAAGTTGTTATATATAATCCATATAATGACACTGTTCTAGCGGTAAACACTTAAGAAAGCACACGTCAGATAACATGACGTAGAAAAGATCACTTTTGCCATTTATGTGCTAAAGTTTTACTTTTAAGTTTGACTTGCTTGTAAGCGCTTTGAGCACCAGGAAAAGTTCTTTATAAATGTAATGTATTATTATTATTAAGTAGCCCCGTTAGCCCGTTTCACTAAGTGTTGATTTTAGACTCTTGGTGTTGGACTTCTGTTCCGTGTAGGTAAAATGGTTAATATCGTCTGTTGGCTGAGTTTCTTCCCGTTAAGTGGGTATGCATCATTAATAGGTTGTTAAATGTTAAGAAGCCTTGAGATGCTGTTTCTAGCAAGATGTTGCGTCTGCCCCTAGGTCTGCCCCCGGGAGTCTCACAATAATAAGAGCGCTGTTAGGAGAGATGACGAGTGGCATTCACAGTGGCCAATCAGAGTGGTACTCAAACCGGATACGTCCCACGGGATGAGGGTTCCCAACCAACCAGAATTGTTTAAACTAAGGAAGTAGCGTAATCCATATACCGATAGCAGCACCATTTGTCCAGCGGCTTAACGGTATACCGATACCGTCCAATCGGCTGCCGGGAATGACTTAGTACCGGTTCTCGATACCCATCCCTAGGTCTCACTAAAAAATCTATTAGAAAGCTGCAGCTGATTCAGAACGCCGCTGCTCGAGTCCTCACTAACACTAAGAAAGTGGATCACATCACTCCTGTTCTGAAGTCTTTACACTGGCTTCCTGTGTGTCAAAGAATAGATTTCAAAATACTGCTGCTGGTTTATAAAGCACTGAATGGTTTAGGCCCAAAATACATGTCTGACCTCCTGCTAAACTATGAACCATCCAGATCTCTCAGGTCTTCAGGGACTGGTCAGCTTCCTGTCCCCAGAGTCAGAACTGAACATGGAGAAGCAGCGTTTAGTTATTATGCTCCAAACATCTGGAACAAACTCCCAGAGACCTGCAGGTCCGCTGCAACTCTGACTACTTTTAAATCCAGGCTGAAGACTTTTCTTTGTGTCGCTGCTTTTAATTGATATATTCATATCTTAAACTGCACTGTAACTTTTATTCACATATTTTTTCTTTTAATGTTTATTTTATTATCTTTGCTTTTTAATGATTGTTTTTAAATGCCATTTGCTTAATGTCTTTCATTTGTCTAAAGCACTTTGAATTGCCTTGTGTTGAAAAGTGTGTGACAACCCTGTGGTTGTCCACCAGGTGGTGCTGCTGTAACCTGTGTGTTTCTTGTAATCAGCAGTGATGGGACCCACCTGTGGCACTTGATTCCAGTAGATAAGAGGGCTGCAGCACAGGCTCTCCCTCTCTCTCAGCTGCCCTGCTCGGTGCAGCAGGACACCGCTCCTCTGTGTGTTTTATTGTTGGTTGTAACCACTGTGTTGGGTAAAATAAACGATTGTTTTGGGCAACTCCTGTGTGGAACTGTTGTCCTTATGTTGCAAGCAGAGCCAGCTTGTAACAGGTGCTATATAAATAAACTTGCCTTGCCTTTGCATATGAAACTTTGTTTAACATTTTGTTTAACAGCTTCATCTGAGTTAAGCATAAAGACTGGAAACTGGTGGTTAACTGCTTAAATAATTTTCTTTTACCTTTTAGGGGGCAAAAGAAGCCCAAAACGCTTTATACAGCTATTAACAACCTGATTTGGAACAACACAAGCTTCAATAGCACCAAAGGTTTGTTGCCAACTGTATATCAGAGGTCGTCTGCTGATGAGTTCTGTGGAAAGGGTTGGTGAGAGAGTTGAGACTGAGCCCAGAATTTAAAGAAAATTGAGCTGCAGAGTTACACATGTTCTGCAATAAACACAATCATTTAATACAATGCTAATATTGAACAATACTGACTTGCATTGCTATTGGTTGTACTCACAGCTGTACAGCTAGCCGCTTGTGGAGGACTCCAGTGACACACAATGAGTGCCAGGGAGACATTTAGACCCGGTTTAAAGGAGGACGATACGGTTGTATCCGCATAGTTTATATTGCGTATAGCCCTTTCGTTTACACAAGGCCGTAACAAAACAATAGAAACGGACCCCGCAAACGATAACGGGTCCCAAGGTGGATAGATCTGCAAACGGAACGCTCTGGCGGGGGCAAACGGCTCCGTTTGTACGCCTCTAAGCGATCATTTCCCTCTCCCCACCTCTCCTGCTCAGAGATCAGCTGCTGGGCTGTCAGGAGAGGGGGAGGAAAAGAGAGGCTCCGTTTATTATTATTATTATTATTATTATACAGAGAACAGAGTCGTTATCAATTAGTTTTAAAGCTCAATAAATAACAAAGAAGACCTCTGACCAGCACTTTTCTAATTTTGTCCGGAAGATTTAAACTTTAACGGACATGTTTTTGTGTTTTTCATCTGCTGGTGGACTACCGGAGAGCATTACAGCAGGAGCACACAGCAGCAGCAGCAGCGCCACTTACAGGCCTGGCATATGTACTACAGCGTATCCAACGGTCTCATGTGAACGGACACGTTTATTGAGCCGAATGCGTGTGAACGGAAGACTTTTTTGAAAACGCATACGGTGCGCAAGCGTTCCCGTATAAATGGGGTCTCAGACTGCTTTATATGCAGGGGTGCACATAACCTGTTTGCCCTGGTTCTCAAAGGAGCACCTGGAGATGTTGCTTGGTGCTCATCCTTAAAATGAAATAAACCGTAACTTTTGAGGGGTCTTGACTTTATTTGCCAGACACACGGTACTGAACACACGTGCAAAGGTGAACACTGGACACACATGCAGAGGTGAACACAGGACACACATGCAGAGGTGAACACTGGACACACATGCAGAGGTGAACACAAGACAACATTAGCACGACCAGTAATCAAGCTGTCATCACTCCCCTCCTGACTGTTCTCCTCTCTGTCAGACATGGTAGCTGAAGATGTAGGCTACTTCTTCCTCTCTGGTTGAGTCTGCCATTAGCTGCTTGCATCCACAAGTCAACAGCTGGGTTTGGGTCGAAAGTCTCTGTCATCTTAGACAAGTGGATGTAATCAAATAAGTATGTGAACATAACCAATAACCTACCATAGCCAATAACAAATTAATGTAACTTATTTGATTTGTGTTGTTCATTCATATATATTTATGCATTATTTTTTTAATCTCTCCAGTTTTAAAGGATATGTCTGGTTTACTGTCCTATAGTTTACATTGGAATGATTTCACACCTCTTTATCCTAATAATTATAAAGGAGTGCCTTGAAAATATGTGTTTACATAAATTGTGACCAAACGGTTTGAACTTAGATTAAAGTGAACTATCTAAACCCTCAGAGTCCTTTACCTCACTGAGCTGTAGTATCAGCCTCAGTCTGACTGGAGAGGACTCTCCTCCACATCATTGTAGAAACATCTTCTTCTTACATCCGTTAGAGCAGCTAGCACCAGATGCTAATAACAACAGCGGAGCGCCGGTACCGGGCGGTGCGCCCTTCTCTCTCTCCCTCGCTCACTCGCATTTTGGCTGCGAGCTGCGGGCGCCAGATAAGCCAACATCCCCCATTTTCATCACTTACAGCGCCCATCGTACAGGGCAGATGAAACGTGTAACCGGGGTGAAAAGGGTGTTACATTTACTTAATTATGAATGTTGTTACATCAAGGCCGAAAATTAGGATGAGCACCAACTGTCAAAAATGTTTTTTTCCCTCCCAGAGCTGCCAGCGCAGCGCCTCCTTTTTTTGGCGGAGGTGCGCATGCGCACCTGCGCACCAGTTATGTGCAGCCCTGTTTATATGAGATCTGTTCTCTAGTAACTGATCGGTATTTACTGTATCCCCTATTATGAATTATTTGGGAAGTACTCATTAATGATTTGTGGATTATGAAGTCCTTTCTGATTCGATCATCACAAATGTAATAGTTGACTATTTGTTAGCTACTTTATAAATTATGATTAGGAGTACCACTGCCAGTTACTTCCTTATCTCTTCCTCGTTTGTTTCCTGCTTTTTGATTCCAGTTCTTATACATGGGCTCAGATCAGTCTCAAAGTAAATAAATGCACACAGAAGGACTCACAAATGTAATTCGTGTAAAAGCGCTTTTTGTGTGTGAGTCTGCATTTGTGTGTGGATTTTTGAGACTCCCCTGACGACACTAGATTCACAAATTATTCACAACCCCCCCCTGCCACCTCTGTAGTACACATTTAATAAACAATTCATCATTTGTTGTAGACCCAAATAAATAAAATAAAATAATAACTCATTTTCAAAAAAAGATAAAAGCTATTCTTAAAATGGATGAACGAACAATAGATTAATATTTCTTTGAGTCCACATAAGAAATAAAAATAATTGAGAAAAGAAAAAGAGATAATGTTATCTAACAAAACCCAGTTTGATTAACATTCCCTGGATTGCACACTTTGTTTGTGTGTGTGGATTTGTACAAAAAAGCTGTTCCTGCTGACAGACATTAAATCCGTCTCTCTTTATTTGTATTGTGTTCATAATAGAAATGAATTGGAGATCATGAGAAATGTTTCCTATAAATGAACACAATGTTTGTCCACTATCAAGTAGTCACATATTTTTGACTAGATTATACATTAACAAATAAAATAACAGTATAAACTGAGGAGTGATTCCCTTTAATCTGTTATCTTGCGCTTTTTGATAGAGCTTATAGTTAGGGCTGATTAGATTCAGCCCCTAGTTTTGCTGCTATAGGCTTAGACTGTCGGGGGACACCTTACTTCGTCCTTCTCTCTGTCTGCACCTGTGTACTCATGTTCCGAATAACCCGGCTTCCCCAACATTTCTTTTTGGTGTCTATCTGCGCCGGGATCCTGAGTCATGGCTGATCCTGTTGCTGCACTGAAAAAGGTGCAACGACTGTCATTTAATCAAAATATATTTAGAAAATTGGTCTAATTAAGAATCATGGTTTCCGTTTGCCCAGAAGCAAAACACACCCCCCCTGAAATAACTTAAAAACAATATTTAACCTAAATCGTTATTTTCACTTTAAAGCATGTCACATGACCACGTGACGTACAAAGCAAGGTGACTTCAAGATTTGCTGCAGCCGCCATTACACCGCTACCCACTGTCTGTGAGAGTGTCTGACCCAAAAACACTTTTAAATAAGGTAAGGATTTGAAATGGTTGTTTTTTTTGTTTTAAACTATGTTTAAATGTTTATCCATTTAGTGTCGTGTTAAGATAAACAACTCATGTACCATCTGTCTTTGTATTTGGCTATGTGTTAGCAAAGTGTAACCACATGTAACCATTTATTTTAAGGATGGCTTAACCAGATAATTTTCATACATTTATCATGCAAGTGGCAATTTTGTGTTGTGTCGGTTTGACTAGCGAAAAGTTTAAATAGTTGCAAATGTTATATTGGTTTCACATAAGGTATTTTATATGGGGCTATGGTTTAGCAAGTTTAGCCACGTGTTAGCTAGTTTTTAAGCTAACCAGGTCATTTTCATAAATGTATCATGCATGGGGTGAACTTCTGTTGTGTCAGTTTGACTAGTGAAAAGGTTGAATTGTTGCGAACGTTATTTATTTTTATATACGTTGAAATGCATATAACTGTGAGTGGCATGGGCCTTTGGAGTAAAATGAGTGTTTAATTCAAGCTTGTTTATGAACAGGGGCTGGGGCTAAACAGAGCACATAGAACAACGCTAACTTAATCAGCATCGCATGTCTTCATCAAAAAAATCTATTTAAAATGCGTGCTCCGCTCATAAAAAAACCTGCAGCAACGCTTCTGCCCATTCACTTTGAATGGGGTGACGTCACGCTTTGCCGAACTGCATTGTGGGAGCAAAGCGTATTGTATGAATTGTAAGGTGTCCTTGGGTGCTTTGAAAGGCGCCTCTAAATATAATGAATTATCATTATTATTTATCATTATCTGAAACGATGTAATACCTTTTTTAACTTTTTCCAGTCACTTGCCCCATGCATTCAGCAGCAGCAGGCCTTTCACTTTGATTTTATCCCGTTATGAAATGTCATAATTTCGACAATAAAGAAATGCTACATAAACGTTACACAGATATGCCGGTAATGAATATTACATTTTGTGAGGAAACTTTTCCACCAATAATTCCAATAAGTATTACAAAAAGTATTCACTTCAGGTTTACGAAAGTAACTATAATCAAATGTAACGCAAGCTGAATACAGTTACTTGAATTTTGTATTCTGATTACGTAACGCCGTTACATGTATTCTGTAACAACCCAACCCTGGCAGTAGGCTAAATAAAGGGGTGATAGACAGGTGTTCACATTACATTACATGTTACTTGTTAGACGCTTTTATCCAAAGCGATTTACATACTCAATACTAGGAATGGGTGTCGAGAACCGGTACTAAGTCAGTACCGACACCCGATTAGATGGTATCGATATACGTTAAGCCGCTGGACAAACGGTGCTGCTATCGGTATATGTGTTACGCTACTTCCTTAGTATAAACTAGGGATGGGAACGATTAATCGAATATTCGAAATTATTCAGGTATTCGAATATGAGAATGAGTTATGAATATTTTTCAAATTTTTTCTAACTAATGGACAATTTTCGATTTAAACCTCGATTTTTTTCTGTTTTTTTCTAAACAAACCAGACCAAGGCAACATTTAAATACATATTTTCTTTATTAACACAATACAAATAAATGAGATTACCAAGTAGTCTAGGCCTATGTGAACAAATCAGTTGTTCAAGAATAAAAAAAATAAAATAAAAACAGCACCACGGCACTTGGCTGTCATTTATGCGTAAAGATTTTTTTTAAATCAAACTGAAAAAAAAATCTCTTGTAGGCCATCCCTGAAAAAACTTGTAAAATGAAATACAACAAATAATAAATAATGATAATGAATAATAAAAAAATACCCTCAAACAAAATAACATCCGTTTAACTTTCTGGGAAGTTGTCTTTCCACAGACCTTACACAGAACAGTTGTGTGTTCTATGTATGACCGCTTGTACCCGAACCACTTCCATACAACTGAAGTAGCACCTTTTTTAGGAATGAGTTCTTCATCTGTGTTCGTGGACATTGTTATGGTACGTCTGTCGGTGAAGCGGTGAATGTGATTGTAGTAGGCTATGTGACTACCCGATCTGCAGCTCTGCACATGCGCACAGTGTTATAAATTAAAATCAATGTTTTGATGGCATAAAGTACCTTAAACATACCGTCAGTTTAAATGCTGTTTTATACTGAAAACCAGAAGTTCTCGTGCGCAGTTGTTAAGCTTTTATTCTGAAAATCCTTCATCTCCGGTTAGCATTTAGCATGTGGCTAATATACCATTTACTATAGAGGTGAATTTAGTAGCGATATGACACGGAGTGTTGCACACCGAAACCTACTGATTTCAACACTACAACTACTGTATAGACGTCGAGATATTATTATTGCTGAATATTAAATGAAGGTACAGTTTATTTGAATACGTTTGTTTACAGACGTGGGTAGCATGAGACAACAACCGGAACTACCAGAAATGAAACCAGCCGTGAAGTTTTTCCTGTATTGAGTATTGATTACAGCGTTCAAAACCATATAAAATGAAAAGTCATGAAAGAGATAAGGAGGAGAAAAGGCGTGTTTAGTTATATATGTAATGTACAATGTCTGAGTCCTCTGTTATGCTCAACAACGAACAACGAACACAGCATAACAACAGCAGATCGGGCAAAGCTACAGATCGGGTAGTCACAGGCAATGTGGCTGAGTTTTGTGCGCGTTCTGGAAAGTGAGAGAGTAAGCTACTACGGAGTCCCTTAAAGCAAAACAAATCTGCGGAGTCTAGAAATGTTTTAAAATCGTGATTTTTCGGTTCAGCCATTTCACAAACCGTAGGAAAGTAAAAATGCAAATTAATCGTGAAAACCGAAAAAATCGCCCAGCCCTACGACAGTGCCATAGCTAAATGTGTTAGGTCTAAAGGTATTTTGCTCCGCTCACCGGTCCCTCACAGTGGGCAGAGCTGCAGGTGCTGATCTCTCTCTCGCACGTCCGGTTATACTTCACTCACGTTTATGCCCAAATCCATCAGAAAACCAAGTTATGTTTTAAGTATGCACTATATTGGTTTTTTGAAACCGATACCGATAACTTCCTGCTTCTCAAGACCGATACCGATAACCGATAATAATATTATATATATATATATATATATATATATATATATTAAATGTACCTGTAGTTTGTGCACACCTGGTGGTAAAAAAAAGACTAGTAGTGAGCAAATGACATGATCATTACTAGGGCTGTGGCGATACACTAATCTCACGATACGATACGATACACGATATTCAGCCAACGATACGATATATATATCACGATATTCAGCCAACGATACGATTCGATACGATTCGATATAAATCGATACACTTATATCATTTTCTGAAAGATTTTAAACGGACAGTGGGATTTTGGTGACATCTTGTGAGTGTTCCATTGACTTGGATTGAATTAATTCAACTGAAAACTGAAAGCATCCATTATACAATATATGGCTCTGACAGAGAGTCTCCAGCTTGCAAATACTGGACAAAATTAATCAAAAGATGTGGTGAGAAAATTTGTTTCATTTATTGAAACAGTGCAAACTCTAGCTGTAAAGTGCAGTATCACAATGGACAATGGAGAATGAAAAGGTGCAGCAGGTGGCGGAACACGGGGGATTTGAATGGGACTTGTTAGAAATTAAAATCAATGTTTTGATGGCATAAAGTACCATAAACATACCGTCAGTTTAAATGCTGTTTTATACTGAAAAACCAGAAGTTGTTGTGCACAACCAGTTGTTGAGCTTTTATTCTGAAAATCCTTCATCTCCGGTTAGCATTTAGCATGTGGCTAATATACAATTTCCTATAGGAGGTGAATTTAGTAGCGATATGACACGGAGTGTTGCACACCGAAACCTACTGATTTCAACACTACAACTATAGACGTCGAGATATTATTATTGCTGAATATTAAATGAAGTTACAGTTTATTTGAATACGTTTGTTTACAGACGTGGGTAGCATGACACAACATTCGGAACTACCGGAAATGAAACCAGCCGTGAGGTATTTTTGGAGTATTGATTACAGCGTTTAAAATGTATTAAATGAAAAGTCATGAAAGAGATAAGGAGGAGAAAAGGCGTGTTTAGTTATATATTTAATGTGCAATGTCTGAATCCTCTGTAATGCGCAACAACGAACATTGGAGACGTGGAGGGCCGATCCCCAGCAGCGCCAACCGGCCCACAGGGAGGATTCAGCAGAGGATATTTAACAGCTGGAAAGGTGGAGCTCGCTCTCTTCCCTTCGCTCACGAGAGCCAGAACACAGCTGTTTTTCTGACTGAACCATCTTCTGCTTGTAACATTACCGCGCTTTTTATTAATTAAAGTATACATTTGAACATTCTCAGAGACTCACTTAGTCTCCTTTTTAAAGCTTCTCTCCTGGACGCGAGTATAACGAACACAGTTATCAGACTTAATGTATCGATACCCGCGGCTGAAATATCGATACTTTCTCGGAAAATTAAATATCGATATATATCGCAAGATCGATTAAATTGCACAGCCCTAATCATTACTACTATGAACAAAACAAAGCCAAGAACAGTTTTGACTCTTCAAAGTGACCATATTTATTTTCCCAAATAAAGTTCTTGCCTTTTTCAAAAGCCTCGTCGATAGCGATAGGTAAAAGCCCCGGTGCCTTTGCAGCTGGCTTTGGATTCGCCGCTAGTTTAGCAGCGCAGACGTCTTCGTACGCTTTTAACACACCATCGTAGCGATGGCGATGTTTCAGGTGACTAATCAGGTTGGAAGCAGGGCTCGAGCTTAAGGACGTCCCGTCGTCCCGGGGCTGAAAAAAATAGTGTCGGGGAGGATAAAAAATAATTTTGGGACGAATTTGGGACGAGAGTTAAAATAAAAATATCCTGCTAACTCTACTACAAACGGCGATGAAAATGAAACCGACTGCACGTTTTGTGTAGCACACAGTTATTAAACCTCCTTGTCAACATAAACACACACGCACAAAACATTTAGCAACCAGCGAAATACACACACATGTAGCCACTGCTGTGCCGCTGGCTGTCAGCCAGCCGCCCAGCTGGCTGTGCCCGCGAATTCCTGGTCCGCAAATTCGCGCTCTCTATGGTCTAGCCAGATTCATATAATATGGCTCTGGGTCTAGCTATGTACTGAGTGTGTGTATTTCGCGGGTTGAGTGATGTACAATGACAATGGCATCCCGTGGAGGAATTCTGAAATGTTTTACCGTTACATCACAAAAACGCACAGCAGAACCAGACCCTGGAGCACCGGCCTCTTTATTTACTTCATCCCCTATGAGTAATAAGGCTGAGATGAGAACCCTCCATCGTATTTAGTCCTTAGCAATATGCTGCGCCTCTCCCCATGTAGGGATGGGTACCGAGCCCCGGTATTAAACGGGCCCCGGGCCGGAATTATTAAAGACAGTGGTAACGTTAAGCTCCGACGTTATCAGACTTTTTATCGGTACTGGAGACATTTAAAAATATATGTCACAGGGCTCGACATTAAGGATGGCCCCGGGCCATCTAGCATTTAGCATTTAGCTCGGGCAATGAAGCCTCACCTGCCCGATCAGGGCAATCTATTATGCCAGTATCATGCAGCTCGCGGATCCAGTAATGAGTGACCCGACAGTAAAAACTAAACATATCTATAACTAGTTTAGGTAGTTTGAGAAGTAATTAAAATAGCTACGTGTCACGTGTGATATTCTAACCTGAAGTGTGTGTTTTGTCCGCTCACCGCTGCATGTGGTTATGCAGAGCTGTGTGTCGACTCGTCAGCAGCAGGTGATCTCTCTCTCCCGTCAGATTAGACTTCACTCGCGTTTATGTTCCATATCGATCAGATCCAGCTAGTTCTAGCTAATGATATGACTACCTGCTTATTAAAAGACACCTAAACAATAAGTGTCCACTATGCAACCGGGTGAGGCCGCAAAGTATAGCACAGCATTATGCATTTGTTTACATGCCCACCGGAACCCTGAGGCATTACCAACAGATCAACGCACAATCAACCCATACAGGACATCTCTTTCTCCACATTAAGTGTTAGACATTAGAGTTGACTATTCTTGTCTGTCACATAAGTGGCGCAACTGAATACTACCCGGACAATGAATCGAATGCAACACATTTTCGCGGGAATTTCAGTTTGTTACGGATTCTGATGCTGAATACATAATGATCAAATAATTGAAGTCAGAGTGTATTACAATGTTTCTTAGTCCACCAAAGCAAGGTGAACAACCTGGAAAGAAGAGAAAAGACTGAGCTGTAGCCCCCCCCGAAAAAAGAGAATCAAAGTCATAGGTATGTGCCCAATAATATTTTCTTCAAAGTAAATATTCAATATTTTTTCTTCATAAGTAAATATGGGCATAACATGTTTTAATAGATAATTTTTTTATGGTGGGCCAGAGACAGGAATATAATTTCACATTTGTTAGTGATATAAATGATTTTTTATGGTGGTTCCAGAGACAGGGATTATAATTTGACATTTTGTATGTGTTTGCAGATGTGCTCATCAAGCACCTGGAGAAAAGATTCCAAGATCTCCAGAAAGGGAGTGTCCCTTCAAAATGTTCCATCTTCAACCCCAGTCAGAGGGCCATTGAGTCCGTTGAATCAGCAAACACAAACAAGAAGAAGTGAAATTAAGAAATAAAATTGAAATTGTACAATATAATATCGTGGTGGTTCATCTTATAATTCTAGAGAATGCACCAGACAACATCTAAGACATGCAGGTCCCCAAACCTTTCGTGAGTCATTTCGTCCGCGCGCATTTTTTCAGGGCCATCTCTATTGGACTCAGGGCCACTGTAAATTAGCTTAGATAGCCCACAGGGCCATCTCCCCAAAATCCTTAATGTCATGCACTGTGTCATATGTATTATTGCTACATACACATTATATCGCAGTTTTAGTTTCACCAACTCCGTTTCTAATATGCAATAAGACTAAAACATGCGTCTATGATGTATTTTCGAGCTTTCCAATCCAGATGAGATCTCTCTGTCCGTCTATGTGCGAGGGGGCGGGGCCGTTTGTAAGGTCTCCTGACTGTGTTACAGGACTGTCATCCTGGTTAGTGGTTACTCTGGGTTCTGTCTTCAGGACACAGTGTTGGAATTTTTTTTGATAATTGGATGGGACTTGATTGGATTCAATATTAGAGTAATTTTCTCGTTTGTGTGGTTGGTTTATATATATAACGTTTGTATATTTAACTATATTTGGCCTTTGTTTATGTGATGAATGATTTACTTAAAATAAAAGGTTGATGATTTGTATGATGTTTTATTTATGTTAAAGGTCACTTTGAATGATTTTACTAATTATAATGTAATTCGGGACGGTCCACATTAATTTCGGGACGGCTTGGATTGTATTTTCGGGACGGTTTCCGGGAGGATGGGGAAAAAAGTTAGTCGAGAGGCCCTGGTTGGAAGTATATAAGCTCGTTTGCCTTTTTTCCTCCTCGTGGAACTTCTGCATTTGCATTTGTTAATACAAATAGCAAGCGAACTATCTAACTCTGAAACAGTCCCCATACTACCGACGACATGTTTGTTTACTGTCCTGGCTTCATGGCCCGCACACCATTTACGTCACAGCCAGGCATGAGGGAGCATTAGGGAGCGCTGGATTTGTGAAAAACTCCCTTCTTCCTAAACCACTAATACCACAGTACTGGCAAAACGGGAGGAGCCGAGTGAAAAACAAGCGCCCCTCATCCCAATCCACCCACACCGCAGGATTTTTTTCTTTTTTTTTTTACCAAAAAAATATATTGTATATTTTTCGGGGCTATTAATACTTTTTATCGGTTTATCAGGATGACGTCATAATTCCTAATATCGGGCCGATAATTATCGTGCACCACTAGTTTTTAAGCCTGAAAAGCTCTAGGTCTATAGCTGTCAACTGTTCAAACTGTGATCACCAGTTCAATACATTTGACAAATTCGACTTGGTTTTCTATACTTATTTTGAACATGTATTTATTTACATTTCGGTTAATCGGTTAACCATTTTTTTGGGGGTCGAATATTCGAATATACATTTACTTTCAAATTCCCATCCCTAGTATAAAACCATTCTGGTTGTTTGGGAAACCCTCATCCCGTTTTGATGTATCCGGTTGAGAGCCCTCTGATTGGCCACTGTAAATGCCACTCGTCATTTCTCTCAACATCGCTATTATTATTGTTGTGAGACTCCTGCAGGCATGGCTGACAGAGCGAAGTGGATCGAAAGTCTGGGTGCACTTTAAAAAATGTAGTGGCGATGGTGCAATCTATGTACTCAATTAGTTACTTGTACAGTGTAGCACCTCATTCCAGAACTCCAGCTTACAGCCCTCGACCTGCCTAAGACCAGTAATCGAGGAATTGTAAGCCCTCCCACTATTTTCCAAGAGGGCGTTGCCAGATTTTCAATTTCAGGTTTTTAACCAGGGAGATGGCGCTTCATTCACAAATACAGAAAGACAAGTTTCATGGACTTGCAGTTGTGTTTGAAGAGCATTGAACACATCAATATTTTAGATCAACTAAGTATCTAATCTTGTAATTCAATAATATATAGTCTTTATATAGTAAATAATCATAATGTAATGTTTACATTACACTTTTATTTGTTATGCTCATACTTTTACCTTTACAATTGTTTGCTTTAATATACAGTATATTTTTTTGTATATGTGTTTGCTTCCTCCTGCTCCCTTTCGCACACATACTGTATGATTTATTATTAAAAAACAGGTCTGATTTTAAGACTATTTCTGCGCTCATAAAGAATGATAAGAATAAGAATAATGCGTATTGAACTGGTTTCATTAATTTGTGAGTTTATTTAACACTAGAACCGCCAATCGGGTGTGTTGTGTGTGGTGCAATGTAACTTTTTCCAATAAAATATTAAAGTCTCCCAGTCCGGACTTTTCCTGAAAGTGGTGGTTATGTGTTATGTTATGTGTTATGTTATGTTGTGTGTTAAAAATTGCATTCCAATAGCGGGATTGACGGTGTTTAGGTAGGCCTATACAAAAACCTCTGGCGGTTCTAGTGTTAAGGTAATTAGGTACTGTAGAAGCCCTTTTTTATCAGTAACGAATTTAGCAGTTGAACATAAAAGTCCAAGCTAACACTTGCAATGACAGTGTTGTTCTAACTGTAAGCTTGTTCACTCCATTGCGGCTTTCACACCAGCGCTTTCAGGTTCTAGCTTCCGAGCGGTGAGCTTTGCTGGTTCAGCTCCGGTTTCCCTTTTCAGCTCCCGCTCTGTTCACACGGCCCAACTGGCCGCCCCAGAGTGCCCCTGCTGCGTCATGACGTCACCGTTTATATAAGCTGATTTGCTCCCCAACGGCACCCATTACGGCGCTCACACAACAACAAAACTGCGTCGGGTCGATGATCGTGTTGCTTTTAATCACACGAAGCCAGAATAAATTGAAATAACGCCTTTTCCCAACCTTATACTTTGCTCCAGAGTGCCGTGGTTCATTGTTTATTAATGTGTTTCTGCAGAATTTACCGACCGCTGCAGTGCTGGCTGCTCTTCCACGGGAGTTTATTCTCCCGTTAGCTCCCGGTTTAGCTCACACTGCAGCGGCCCGCTCTAAAGTATTCACTGTCCGACTCACCCAAGCAGCTGATGCATAGCCCCAGTTCCCCTTAGCCTAAGTGAATGTGTGTCAGTCTGAATTGACGCTGTTTGGTATCAACAACGCTGTTATGAAAGTTTCTCTGGTATAAAACGGGTGATGTTAGCATAGCAACCGAAGCTAAACTGACTACTTGCATCCGATAGCTGCAATAATCAACACAACACGTCTGCCTCTCTCTAGGGCTGCACGATTCTTGCTCAATGTTGAATCACGATTTTCCTCCATAAGAATTGAGATCACGATTCTCACACGATTCTCATCGTTTCAATGAAATATGTATTGCACTCTTACTCTTAGACGTCACGTCTCTCTTGTAACAAAAACATAACTTTGTCTTTAGTCTGTAGTTGCTGAACATTACAAACATGTAAACTACATTCAAAATGTGGAACCTGGAGCCAACTATTGTGGCTCTTGAAACGGACACCATCAACATCAAAGTGCGTTGACTTAAATCCAAGTCTCAGTTTCTTGGCTTTAAACAAAGTGCTGACTTAAACTCAAGTCCTCTCTGGTAACAAAACATACAGTAAACTAAAATAAAGATATTGCTGCTGCCTGAGTGCTTGAACATAAAAAATAGAATTGTTGCAGCTTTATAATAACAAAATGTAAACGTTGCAGTAGCACCTGTCCACAGTGACAGGAACACCCAACTACTGTACAACAACACCAACCTGTTTGTTACAGGGAGGAATGCACTTCAGTTACTCAAATACCTCACCACAGTGCTGAATATAAAAACAAAACAGTCACAGCTTTAGAATAATAATATAAAAAAAAGCCTAGCCGGCTAGCACCCAGTTCAACTACTGCACTTAAAGGTTCTTGTACTGAAAAAACATAAACTTAAACAAAGTGCCAGACTCCACTGAGTAGTAATGTCACTGAATCAAAAGGATTAACTTAATACTGCAGTCAGTACTGAATATAAAAACGGAACAGAACATAAAGTTACAGCTTCAGAATAAATGTAAATAAAGCCTAGCTGCCTAGCTACTAGCACAGTCCATCTACTTTTTTCGGCACAAGCACAACTTCCCTCTCACTCTCGCCAGAGTCGACAGAGTTTACTTTGACGCGGGGGGGGTGAGCAGCAGAGGTGGGGAGAGGCGGGGCTATTGCCTCATCATTATCAGAAAATGATCGTATAGGGCATACACACGGAGCCGTTGGACCCCCCAGAGCGTTGCGTATGCCGTTCTATCCACCTTGGGACCCGTTATCGTTTCCTCAGTCGTTTAGTGCCGTATTCGGTCGTCCTCGTGTGGCCCGAACGGTCTATATGACACTAACAGTAACGCAAACGACCGTTTCATCCTCGTGTGGCCGCAGCCTCAGGACTGTTTAAAAAACGGTAACAACGGACTATTTTTCTTAGCGGATGCATGTCAATTTAAATCAATACAACTATTTTTTAAATCAATAAAATATTTTCTAAATCCATAAAAGCATTTCAATTAATCTTGGGAGTCATGTCGAAGCGACTTGTTCCTTATGGGGAAAATAACACCCTTCATGCAGATCAAGATCCCTCCGCTACGCGTTGGGATCCTGATCTGCCAACGAGGCTCCATTAAAATATAAATATGTTTAGTGAATTACTGAGTTTAGGCACGTTATTAACGTTTTAATGAAATTGAATTACAGTATATTCATATGTGTCAGTGATTTCATGTCAATTCGGCGAACATAAACATAAATGATCGTGGTGAAAATGATGATTAAATTAGGATTAAAAATCGAGAGCCGAGCTGCATTTCCTCCCGTTCGTTTTTTCGACTAAAACAACATAATTTGTTAAATAAACACATGGTGATGTTTTGTAAATGATTACATGTCTCTTATTTAGCCACAGAATATGACATCCGTGACATATGGATCTTAACAAAGTACCGCTGTACATCCAGCGTACTGTATCTGACTTTATTTCACATGAGCTCCAGTGTGGAACCCCACTGCACCCCCTGGTGGATCAATGATCCATTGCAGCTGGCTTCATAATATTACATTTATTTATCACGGGGGAGGTCTCAAGTCAAGCTGGAGGTTTTCCCTTGAGCGACGGCAGATCACGTACCAATCACGGCCCTCGCGTTTCACACTGTCTGAAATGAAGCGCTACATCTGTAAAGGGGGTAAACAAGCAACTTAATGAAGCATTTGCAAACGAGACACTCATTGAATCTAAAACGGTGCAGCGTATTTGACAGCCTAAACAATGTGGCTGCTAGCGATACTGCTAATAGTGCTAGCACGCTAACAAACGTCCTCCTCAGTGCAACCTGATACGATTTGCGGGACAAATGGGCTCAGATCAGTCTCAAAGTAAATAAATGCACACAGAAGGACTCACAAATGTAATTCGTGTAAAAGCGCTTTTTGTGTGTGAGTCTGCATTTGTGTGTGGATTTTTGAGACTCCCCTGACGACACTAGATTCACAAATTATTCACAACCCCCCCCTGCCACCTCTGTAGTACACATTTAATAAACAATTCATCATTTGTTGTAGACCCAAATAAATAAAATAAAATAATAATCATTTTCAAAAAAAGATAAAAGCTATTCTTAAAATGGATGAACGAACAATAGTTAATATTTCTTTGAGTCCACATAAGAAATAAAAATAATTGAGAAAAGAAAAAGAGATAATGTATTAACAAAACCCAGTTTGATTAACATTCCCTGGATTGCACACTTTGTTTGTGTGTGTGGATTTGTACAAAAAAGCTGTTCCTGCTGACAGACATTAAATCCGTCTCTCTTTATTTGTATTGTGTTCATAATAGAAATGAATTGGAGATCATGAGAAATGTTTCCTATAAATGAACACAATGTTTGTCCACTATCAAGTAGTCACATATTTTTTGACTAGATTATACATTAACAAATAAATAACAGTATAAACTGAGGAGTGATTCCCTTTAATCTGTTATCTTGCGCTTTTTGATAGAGCTTATAGTTAGGGCTGATTAGATTCAGCCCCTAGTTTTGCTGCTATAGGCTTAGACTGTCGGGGGACACCTTATTCGTCTTCTCTCTGTCTGCACCTGTGTACTCATGTTCCGAATAACCCGGCTTCCCCAACATTTCTTTTTGGTGTCTATCTGCGCCGGGATCCTGAGTCATGGCTGATCCTGTTGCTGCACTGAAAAAGGTGCAACGACTGTCATTTAATCAAAATATATTTAGAAAATTGGTCTAATTAAGAATCATGGTTTCCGTTTGCCCAGAAGCAAAACACACCCCCCTGAAATAACTTAAAAACAATATTTAACCTAAATCGTTATTTTCACTTTAAAGCATGTCACATGACCACGTGACGTACAAAGCAAGGTGACTTCAAGATTTGCTGCAGCCGCCTTACACCGCTACCCACTGTCTGTGAGAGTGTCTGACCCAAAAACACTTTTAAATAAGTAAGGATTTGAAATGGTTGTTTTTTTGTTTTAAACTATGTTTAAATGTTTATCCATTTAGTGTCGTGTTAAGATAAACAACTCATGTACCATCTGTCTTTGTATTTGGCTATGTGTTAGCAAAGTGTAACCACATGTAACCATTTATTTTAAGGATGGCTTAACCAGATAATTTTCATACATTTATCATGCAAGTGGCAATTTTGTGTTGTGTCGGTTTGACTAGCGAAAAGTTTAAATAGTTGCAAATGTTATATTGGTTTCACATAAGGTATTTTATATGGGGCTATGGTTTAGCAAGTTTAGCCACGTGTTAGCTAGTTTTTAAGCTAACCAGGTCATTTTCATAAATGTATCATGCATGGGGTGAACTTCTGTTGTGTCAGTTTGACTAGTGAAAAGGTTGAATTGTTGCGAACGTTATTTATTTTTATATACGTTGAAATGCATATAACTGTGAGTGGCATGGGCCTTTGGAGTAAAATGAGTGTTTAATTCAAGCTTGTTTATGAACAGGGGCTGGGGCTAAACAGAGCACATAGAACAACGCTAACTTAATCAGCATCGCATGTCTTCATCAAAAAAATCTATTTAAAATGCGTGCTCCGCTCATAAAAAAACCTGCAGCAACGCTTCTGCCCATTCACTTTGAATGGGGTGACGTCACGCTTTGCCGAACTGCATTGTGGGAGCAAAGCGTATTGTATGAATTGTAAGGTGTCCTTGGGTGCTTTGAAAGGCGCCTCTAAATAAATGAATTATCATTATTATTTATCATTATCTGAAACGATGTAATACCTTTTTAACTTTTTCCAGTCACTTGCCCCATGCATTCAGCAGCAGCAGGCCTTTCACTTTGATTTTATCCCGTTATGAAATGTCATAATTTCGACAATAAAGAAATGCTACATAAACGTTACACAGATATGCCGGTAATGAATATTACATTTTGTGAGGAAACTTTTCCACCAATAATTCCAATAAGTATTACAAAAAGTATTCACTTCAGGTTTACGAAAGTAACTATAATCAAATGTAACGCAAGCTGAATACAGTTACTTGAATTTTGTATTCTGATTACGTAACGCCGTTACATGTATTCTGTAACAACCCAACCCTGGCAGTAGGCTAAATAAAGGGGTGATAGACAGGTGTTCACATTACATTACATGTTACTTGTTAGACGCTTTTATCCAAAGCGATTTACATACTCAATACTAGGAATGGGTGTCGAGAACCGGTACTAAGTCAGTACCGACACCCGATTAGATGGTATCGATATACGTTAAGCCGCTGGACAAACGGTGCTGCTATCGGTATATGTGTTACGCTACTTCCTTAGTATAAACTAGGGATGGGAACGATTAATCGAATATTCGAAATTATTCAGGTATTCGAATATGAGAATGAGTTATGAATATTTTTCAAATTTTTTCTAACTAATGGACAATTTTCGATTTAAACCTCGATTTTTTTCTGTTTTTTTCTAAACAAACCAGACCAAGGCAACATTTAAATACATATTTTCTTTATTAACACAATACAAATAAATGAGATTACCAAGTAGTCTAGGCCTATGTGAACAAATCAGTTGTTCAAGAATAAAAAAATAAAATAAAAACAGCACCACGGCACTTGGCTGTCATTTATGCGTAAAGATTTTTTTTAAATCAAACTGAAAAAAAAATCTCTTGTAGGCCATCCCTGAAAAAACTTGTAAAATGAAATACAACAAATAATAAATAATGATAATGAATAATAAAAAAATACCCTCAAACAAAATAACATCCGTTTAACTTTCTGGGAAGTTGTCTTTCCACAGACCTTACACAGAACAGTTGTGTGTTCTATGTATGACCGCTTGTACCCGAACCACTTCCATACAACTGAAGTAGCACCTTTTTAGGAATGAGTTCTTCATCTGTGTTCGTGGACATTGTTATGGTACGTCTGTCGGTGAAGCGGTGAATGTGATTGTAGTAGGCTATGTGACTACCACCGATCTGCAGCTCTGCACATGCGCACAGTGTTATAAATTAAAATCAATGTTTTGATGGCATAAAGTACCTTAAACATACCGTCAGTTTAAATGCTGTTTTATACTGAAAACCAGAAGTTCTCGTGCGCAGTTGTTAAGCTTTTATTCTGAAAATCCTTCATCTCCGGTTAGCATTTAGCATGTGGCTAATATACCATTTACTATAGAGGTGAATTTAGTAGCGATATGACACGGAGTGTTGCACACCGAAACCTACTGATTTCAACACTACAACTACTGTATAGACGTCGAGATATTATTATTGCTGAATATTAAATGAAGGTACAGTTATTTGAATACGTTTGTTTACAGACGTGGGTAGCATGAGACAACAACCGGAACTACCAGAAATGAAACCAGCCGTGAAGTTTTTCCTGTATTGAGTATTGATTACAGCGTTCAAAACCATATAAAATGAAAAGTCATGAAAGAGATAAGGAGGAGAAAAGGCGTGTTTAGTTATATATGTAATGTACAATGTCTGAGTCCTCTGTTATGCTCAACAACGAACAACGAACACAGCATAACAACAGCAGATCGGGGCAAAGCTACAGATCGGGTAGTCACA
This sequence comes from Pseudochaenichthys georgianus, assembly GCF_902827115.2. NCBI lineage: Eukaryota > Metazoa > Chordata > Actinopteri > Perciformes > Channichthyidae > Pseudochaenichthys > Pseudochaenichthys georgianus. The sequence goes on along the minus strand of NC_047507.1, from coordinate 43,791,559 downwards.
GGCAATGTGGCTGAGTTTTGTGCGCGTTCTGGAAAGTGGAGAGAGTAAGCTACTACGGAGTCCCTTAAAGCAAAACAAATCTGCGGAGTCCTAGAAATGTTTTAAAATCGTGATTTTTCGGTTCAGCCATTTCAACAAAACCGTAGGAAAGTAAAAATGCAAATTAATCGTGAAAACCGAAAAAATCGCCCAGCCCTACGACAGTGCCATAGCTAAATGTGTTAGGTTCTAAAGGTATTTTGCTCCGCTCACCGGTCCCTCACAGTGGGCAGAGCTGCAGGTGCTTGATCTCTCTCTCGCACGTCCGGTTAGACTTCACTCACGTTATGCCCAAATCCATCAGAAAACCAAGTTATGGTTTTAAGTATGCACTATATTGGTTTTTTGAAACCGATACCGATTAACTTCCTGCTTCTCAAGACCGATACCGATAACCGATAATATATTATATATATATATATATATATATAATATATATATTAAATGTACCTGTAGTTTGTGCACACCTGGTGGTAAAAAAAAAGACTAGTAGTGAGCAAATGACATGATCATTACTAGGGCTGTGGCGATACACTAATCTCACGATACGATACGATACACGATATTCAGCCAACGATACGATATATATATCACGATATTCAGCCAACGATACGATTCGATACGATTCGATATAAATCGATACACTTATATCATTTTCTGAAAGATTTTAAACGGACAGTGGGATTTTGGTGACATCTTGTGAGTGTTCCATTGACTTGGATGAATTAATTCAACTGAAAACTGAAAGCATCCATTATACATATATGGCTCTGACAGAGAGTCTCCAGCTTGCAAATACTGGACAAAATTAATCAAAAGATGTGGTGAGAAAATTTGTTTCATTTATTGAAACAGTGCAAACTCTAGCTGTAAAGTGCAGTATCACAATGGACAATGGAGAATGAAAAGGTGCAGCAGGTGGCGGAACACGGGGGATTTGAATGGGACTTGTTAGAAATTAAAATCAATGTTTTGATGGCATAAAGTACCATAAACATACCGTCAGTTTAAATGCTGTTTTATACTGAAAAACCAGAAGTTGTTGTGCACAACCAGTTGTTGAGCTTTTATTCTGAAAATCCTTCATCTCCGGTTAGCATTTAGCATGTGGCTAATATACAATTTCCTATAGGAGGTGAATTTAGTAGCGATATGACACGGAGTGTTGCACACCGAAACCTACTGATTTCAACACTACAACTATAGACGTCGAGAATATTATTATTGCTGAATATTAAATGAAGTTACAGTTTATTTGAATACGTTTGTTTACAGACGTGGTAGCATGACACAACATTCGGAACTACCGGAAATGAAACCAGCCGTGAGGGTATTTTTGGAGTATTGATTACAGCGTTTAAAATGTATTAAATGAAAAGTCATGAAAGAGATAAGGAGGAGAAAAGGCGTGTTTAGTTATATATTTAATGTGCAATGTCTGAATCCTCTGTAATGCGCAACAACGAACATTGGAGACGTGGAGGGCCGATCCCCAGCAGCGCCAACCGGCCCACAGGGAGGATTCAGCAGAGGATATTTAACAGCTGGAAAGGTGGAGCTCGCTCTCTTCCCTTCGCTCACGAGAGCCAGAACACAGCTGTTTTTCTGACTGAACCATCTTCTGCTTGTAACATTACCGCGCTTTTTATTAATTAAAGTATACATTTGAACATTCTCAGAGACTCACTTAGTCTCCTTTTTAAAGCTTCTCTCCTGGACGCGAGTATAACGAACACAGTTATCAGACTTAATGTATCGATACCCGCGGCTGAAATATCGATACTTTCTCGGAAAATTAAATATCGATATATATCGCAAGATCGATTAAATTGCACAGCCCTAATCATTACTACTATGAACAAAACAAAGCCAAGAACAGTTTTGACTCTTCAAAGTGACCATATTTATTTTCCCAAATAAAGTTCTTGCCTTTTTCAAAAGCCTCGTCGATAGCGATAGGTAAAAGCCCCGGTGCCTTTGCAGCTGGCTTTGGATTCGCCGCTAGTTTAGCAGCGCAGACGTCTTCGTACGCTTTTAACACACCATCGTAGCGATGGCGATGTTTCAGGTGACTAATCAGGTTGGAAGCAGGGCTCGAGCTTAAGGACGTCCCGTCGTCCCGGGGCTGAAAAAAATAGTGTCGGGGAGGATAAAAAATAATTTTGGGACGAATTTGGGACGAGAGTTAAAATAAAAATATCCTGCTAACTCTACTACAAACGGCGATGAAAATGAAACCGACTGCACGTTTTGTGTAGCACACAGTTATTAAACCTCCTTGTCAACATAAACACACACGCACAAAACATTTAGCAACCAGCGAAATACACACACATGTAGCCACTGCTGTGCCGCTGGCTGTCAGCCAGCCGCCCAGCTGGCTGTGCCCGCGAATTCCTGGTCCGCAAATTCGCGCTCTCTATGGTCTAGCCAGATTCATATAATATGGCTCTGGGTCTAGCTATGTACTGAGTGTGTGTATTTCGCGGGTTGAGTGATGTACAATGACAATGGCATCCCGTGGAGGAATTCTGAAATGTTTTACCGTTACATCACAAAAACGCACAGCAGAACCAGACCCTGGAGCACCGGCCTCTTTATTTACTTCATCCCCTATGAGTAATAAGGCTGAGATGAGAACCCTCCATCGTATTTAGTCCTTAGCAATATGCTGCGCCTCTCCCCATGTAGGGATGGGTACCGAGCCCCGGTATTAAACGGGCCCCGGGCCGGAATTATTAAAGACAGTGGTAACGTTAAGCTCCGACGTTATCAGACTTTTTATCGGTACTGGAGACATTTAAAAAATATATGTCACAGGGCTCGACATTAAGGATGGCCCCGGGCCATCTAGCATTTAGCATTTAGCTCGGGCAATGAAGCCTCACCTGCCCGATCGGGCAATCTATTATGCCAGTATCATGCAGCTCGCGGATCCAGTAATGAGTGACCCGACAGTAAAACTAAACATATCTATAACTAGTTTAGGTAGTTTGAGAAGTAATTAAAATAGCTACGTGTCACGTGTGATATTCTAACCTGAAGTGTGTGTTTTGTCCGCTCACCGCTGCATGTGGTTATGCAGAGCTGTGTGTCGACTCGTCAGCAGCAGGTGATCTCTCTCTCCCGTCAGATTAGACTTCACTCGCGTTTATGTCCATATCGATCAGATCCAGCTAGTTCTAGCTAATGATATGACTACCTGCTTATTAAAAGACACCTAAACAATAAGTGTCACTATGCAACCGGGTGAGGCCGCAAAGTATAGCACAGCATTATGCATTTGTTTACATGCCCACCGGAACCCTGAGGCATTACCAACAGATCAACGCACAATCAACCCATACAGGACATCTCTTTCTCCACATTAAGTGTTAGACATTAGAGTTGACTATTCTTGTCTGTCACATAAGTGGCGCAACTGAATACTACCCGGACAATGAATCGAATGCAACCACATTTTCGCGGGAATTTCAGTTTGTTACGGATTCTGATGCTGAATACATAATGATCAAATAATTGAAAGTCAGAGTGTATTACAATGTTTCTTAGTCCACCAAAGCAAGGTGAACAACCTGGAAAGAAGAGAAAGACTGAGCTGTAGCCCCCCCCGAAAAAAGAGAATCAAAGTCATAGGTATGTGCCCAATAATATTTTCTTCAAAGTAAATATTCAATATTTTTTCTTCATAAGTAAATATGGGCATAACATGTTTTAATAGATAATTTTTTTATGGTGGGCCAGAGACAGGAATATAATTTCACATTTGTTATGATATAAATGATTTTTTATGGTGGTCCAGAGACAGGGATTATAATTTGACATTTTGTATGTGTTTGCAGATGTGCTCATCAAGCACCTGGAGAAAAGATTCCAAGATCTCCAGAAAGGGAGTGTCCCTTCAAAATGTTCCATCTTCAACCCCAGTCAGAGGGCCATTGAGTCGTTGAATCAGCAAACACAAACAAGAAGAAGTGAAATTAAGAATAAAATTGAAATTGTACAATATAATATCGTGGTGGTTCATCTTATAATTCTAGAGAATGCACCAGACAACATCTAAGACATGCAGGTCCCCCAAACCTTTCGTGAGTCATTTCGTCCGCGCGCATTTTTCAGGGCCATCTCTATTGGACTCAGGGCCATCTGTAAATTAGCTTAGATAGCCCACAGGGCCATCTCCCAAAATCCTTAATGTCATGCACTGTGTCATATGTATTATTGCTACATACACATTATATCGCAGTTTTAGTTTCACCAACTCCGTTTCTAATATGCAATAAGACTAAAACATGCGTCTATGATGTATTTTCGAGCTTTCCAATCCAGATGAGATCTCTCTGTCCCGTCTATGTGCGAGGGGGCGGGGCCGTTTGTAAAGGTCTCCTGACTGTGTTACAGACTGTCATCCTGGTTAGTGGTTACTCTGGGTTCTGTCTTCAGGACACAGTGTTGGATTTTTTTTGATAATTGGATGGGACTTGATTGGATTCAATATTAGAGTAATTTTCTCGTTTGTGTGTTTGTTTATATATATAAACGTTTGTATATTTTAACTATATTTGGCCTTTGTTTATGTGATTGAATGATTTACTAAAATAAAAAGGTTGATGATTTGTATGATGTTTTATTTATGTTAAAGGTCACTTTGAATGATTTTAACTAATTATAATGTAATTCGGGACGGTCCACATTAATTTCGGGACGGCTTGGATTGTATTTCGGGACGGTTCCGGGAGGATGGGGAAAAAAGTTAGTCGAGAGCCCTGGTTGGAAGTATTATAGCTCGTTGCCTTTTTTCCTCCTCGTGGAACTTCTGCATTGCATTTGTTAATACAAATAGCAAGCGAACTATCTAACTCTGAAACAGTCCCATACTACCGACGACATGTTTGTTTACTGTCCTGGCTTCATGGCCGCACACCATTTACGTCACAGCCAGGCATGAGGGAGCATTAGGGAGCGCTGGATTTGTGAAAAACTCCCTTCTTCCTAAACCACTAATACCACAGTACTGGCAAAACGGGAGGAGCCGAGTGAAAAACAAGCGCCCCTCATCCCAATCCACCCACACCGCAGGATTTTTTCTTTTTTTTTTACCAAAAAAATATATTGTATATTTTCGGGGCTATTAATACTTTTATCGGGTTTATCAGGATGACGTCATAATTCCTAATATCGGGCCGATAATTATCGTGCACCACTAGTTTTAAGCCTGAAAGCTCTAGGTCTATAGCTGTCAACTGTTCAAACTGTGATCACCAGTTCAATACATTTGACAAATTCGACTTGGTTTCTATACTTATTTGAACATGTATTTATTTACATTTCGGTTAATCGGTTAACCATTTTTTTGGGGGTCGAATATTCGAATATACATTTACTTTCAAATTCCCATCCCTAGTATAAACCATTCTGGTTGTTTGGGAACCCTCATCCCGTTTGATGTATCCGGTTTGAGAGCCCTCTGATTGGCCACTGTAAATGCCACTCGTCATTTCTCTCAACAGCGCTATTATTATTGTTGTGAGACTCCTGCAGGCATGGCTGACAGAGCGAAGTGATCGAAAGTCTGGGTGCACTTTAAAAAATGTAGTGGCGATGGTGCAATCTATGTACTCAATTAGTTACTTGTACAGATGTAGCACCTCATTCCAGACTCCAGCTTACAGCCTACGACCTGCCTAAGACCAGTATCGAGGAATTGTAAGCCCTCCCACTATTTTCCAAGAGGGCGTTGCCAGATTTTCAATTTCAGGTTTTAACCAGGAGATGGCGCTTCATTCACAAATACAGAAAGACAAGTTTCATGGACTTGCAGTTGTGTTTTGAAGAGCATTTGAACACATCAATATTTTAGATCAACTAAAGTATCTAATCTTGTAATTCAATAATATATAGTCTTTATATATTAAATAATCATAATGTAAATGTTTACATTACACTTTTATTTGTTATGCTCATACTTTTACCTTTACAATTGTTTGCTTTAATATACAGTATATTTTTTGTATATGTGTTTGCTTCCTCCTGCTCCCTTTCGCACACATACTGTATGATTTATTATTAAAAAACAGGTCTGATTTTAAGACTATTTCTGCGCTCATAAAGAATGATAAGAATAAGAATAATGCGTATTGAACTGGTTTCATTAATTTGTGAGTTTATTTAACACTAGAACCGCCAATCGGGTGTGTTGTGTGTGTGCAATGTAACTTTTTTCCAATAAAATATTAAAGTCTCCCAGTCCGTGACTTTTCCTGAAAGTGTGTTATGTGTTATGTTATGTGTTATGTTATGTTGTGTGTTAAAAATTGCATTCCAATAGCGGGATTTGACGGTGTTAGGTAGGCCTATACAAAAACCTCTGGCGGTTCTAGTGTTAAGGTAATTAGGTACTGTAGAAGCCCTTTTTTATCAGTAACGAATTTAGCAGTTGAACATAAAAGTCAACTAACACTTGCAATGACAGTGTTGTCTAACTGTAAGCTTGTCACTCATGCGGCTTTCACACCAGCGCTTTTCAGTTTCTAGCTCCGAGCGGGAGCTTTTCTGGTTCAGCTCCGGTTTCCCTTTTCAGCTCCCGCTCTGTTCACACGGCCCACTGGCGCCCCAGAGCTGCCCCTGCTGCGTCATGACGTCACCGTTTATATAGCTGATTTGCTCCCCAACGGCACCCATTACGGCGCTCACAACAACAACAACTGCGTCGGGTCGATGATCGTGTTGCTTTTAATCACACGAAGCCAGAATAAATTGAATAACGCCTTTTCCAACCTTATACTTTGCTCCAGAGTGCCGTGGTTCATTGTTTATTAATGTGTTTCTGCAGAATTTACCGACCGCTGCAGTGCTGGCTGCTCTTCCACGGGAGTTTATTCTCCCGTTAGCTCCCGGTTAGCTCACACTGCAGCGGCCGCTCTAAAGTATTCACTGTCCGACTCACACAAGCAGCTGATGCATATCCCCAGTTCCCCTTAGCCTAAGTGAATGTGTGTCAGTCTGAATTGACGCTGTTTGGTATCACAACGCTGTTATGAAAGTTTCTCTGGTATAAAACGGGTGATGTTAGCATAGCAACCGAAGCTAAACTGACTACTTGCATCCGATAGCTGCAATAATACAACACAACACGTCTGCCTCTCTCTAGGGCTGCACGATTCTTGCTCAAATGTGAATCACGATTTTCCTCCATAAGAATTGAGATCACGATTCTCACACGATTCTCATCGTTTCAATGAAAATATGTATTGCACTCTTACTCTTAGACGTCACGTCTCTCTTGTAACAAAAACATAACTTTGTCTTTAGTCTGTAGTTGCTGAACATTACAAACATTACTACATTCAAAATGTGGAACCTGGAGCCAACTATTGTGGCTTTAAACGGACACCATCAACATCAAAGTGCTTGACTTAAATCCAAGTCTCAGTTTCTTGGCTTTAAACAAAGTGCTTGACTTAAACTCAAGTCTCTCTGGTAACAAAACATACAGTAACTAAAATAAAGATATTGCTGCTGCCTGAGTGCTGAACATAAAAAATAGAATTGTTGCAGCTTTATAATAACAAAATGTAAACGTTGCAGTAGCACCTGTCCACAGTGACAGGACACCCAACTACTGTACAACAACACCAACCTGTTTGTTACAGGGAGGAATGCACTTCAGTTACTCAAAATACCTCACCACAGTGCTGAATATAAAAATAAAACAGTCACAGCTTTAGAATAATAATATAAAAAAAAGCCTAGCCGGCTAGCACCCAGTTCAACTACTGCACTTAAAGGTTCTTGTACTGAAAAAACATAAACTTAAACAAAGTGCTAGACTCCACTGAGTAGTAATGTCACTGAATCAAAAGGATTAACTTAAATACTGCAGTCAGTACTGAATATAAAAACGGAACAGAACATAAAGTTACAGCTTCAGAATAAATGTAAATAAAGCCTAGCTGCCTAGCTACTAGCACAGTCCATCTACTTTTTTCGGCACAAGCACAACTTCCCTCTCACTCTCGCCAGAGTCGACAGAGTTTACTTTGACGCGGGGGTGAGCAGCAGAGGTGGGGAGAGGCGGGGCTATTGCCTCATCATTATCAGAAAATGATCGTATAGGGCATACACACGGAGCCGTTGGACCCCCCAGAGCGTTGCGTATGCCGTTCTATCCACCTTGGGACCCGTTATCGTTTCCTCAGTCGTTTAGTGCCGTATTCGGTCGTCCTCGTGTGGCCGAACGGTCTATATGACACTAAACAGTAACGCAAACGACCGTTTTCATCCTCGTGTGGCCGCAGCCTCAGACTGTTTAAAAAACGGTAACAACGGACTATTTTTCTTAGCGGATGCATGTCAATTTAAATCAATACAACTATTTTTTAAATCAATAAAAATATTTTCTAAATCCATAAAAGCATTTCAATTAATATTGGGAGTCATGTCGAAGCGACTTGTTCCTTATGGGGAAAATAACACCCTTCATGCAGATCAAGATCCCTCCGCTACGCGTTGGGATCCTGATCTGCCAACGAGGCTCCATTAAAATATAAATATGTTTAGTGAATTACTGAGTTTAGGCACGTTATTAACGTTTTAATGAAATTGAATACAGTATATTCATATGTGTCAGTGATTTCATGTCAATTCGGCGAACATAAACATAAATGATCGTGGTGAAAATGATGATTAAATTAGGATTAAAAATCGAGAGCCGAGCTGCATTTCCTCCCGTTCGTTTTTTTCGACTAAACAACATAATTTTGTTAAATAACAACATGGTGATGTTTTGTAAATGATTACATGTCTCTTATTTAGCACAGAATATGACATCCGTGACATATGGATCTTAACAAAGTACCGCTGTACATCCAGCGTACTGTATCTGACTTTATTTCACATGAGCTCCAGTGTGGAACCCCACTGCACCCCCTGGTGGATCAATGATCCATTGCAGCTGGCTTCATAATAATTACATTTATTTATCACGGGGGAGGTCTCAAGTCAAGCTGGAGGTTTTCCCTTGAGCGACGGCAGATCACGTACCAATCACGGCCCTCGCGTTTCACACTGTCTGAAATGAAGCGCTACATCTGTAAAGGGGGTAACACAAGCAACTTAATGAAGCATTTGCAAACGAGACACTCATTGAATCTAAAACGGTGCAGCGTATTTGACAGCCTAAACAATGTGGCTGCTAGCGATACTGCTAATAGTGCTAGCACGCTAACAACGTCCTCCTCAGTGCAACCTGATACGATTTGCGGGACAAATACGGCTGCCTCGACCTCGACGACAACATTTGATTTTTTTAATAACTCGGAGACAGTAAGCAACTTCTAATGTATGTTCCTGAATAATCCCATAGACAACGTCAGTCAAGAAGCGGCAGCATCCACACAGGATAACGTTAGGAGAAGTCAGACAGCGATGGCCTCTCCATTCTCTATAGCTAAACGAGAGATAATGGCACAGGATCAGAAAGCAACCTGTCATAGGGCTGTCGCAAAGTATATTGTGAAGGATATGCAGCCCTTCAGTACAGTGGAGTCCAGTTGGTTTAGGTACGTTTGGTAGCCGGTAGCTGGCTTAGCATAAATCGCTATCTAATTGTTAGGTAAGTTAGCCCTAGTTTTGACTTGCCCAACGTTTGAATAGAAGCAGACTAGGACGTTGTGAGCATTCTTGCACTCTGTTACTTATTCTTAAATTGGATGTTCTGAAAAAGCTACAGCATAGAGTATTGGCAGGTAGCATATAACCAGAAGTGCAAAGATGTAGCATAGTATTTACAGAGTGTAGTAAGTTATTCAGTTTAAGTGATGTAATAAGTTACAATATACGTATATAATTAAATATGTATGCTTGTTGTTATGTTTACAACTGTAGGGAGATGACCACAGCCATTAACTCTAATTACCACCCCCCTTCCAGAGACACACTGTCTAACACACTCATTCCTGCTTGGTATGACATTGCAAAAGAGAATCTGAGCTTGCCAGTGTGGCAAAAGTTGCTATTACGAGTGATGGGTGGATCAGTATTACACAGGACCACTACATAACGGTCACACTCCACTACATTAACCAAGGCCAGTTGAAGCAGAAAGTCCTTAAGACACAGGCAGTATACGAGTCTCAGAGTGGGCCTGTTGTTGCTGAACAAATAGACGAAGTCCTGGCTGAATTTGGGGTAAAACAGAAGGTCGTCGCCATAACTGTCGACAACGCTCCAAATATGGATGTGGCTGTACGACAGCGCCAAACAATAAAGCTCAGATGCTTTGGGCATACTCTAAACCTTGGGTCTCAAAAGGTGTACAATATGCAAGCTATCTCTAAGTGGTCAGCAAGGATCTGAGATTTGATTGTTTGGATCAAAAGATCCTCAATCATTAAGACAATTTTCAAAGAACAGCAGCGTCTCCTGGGTACGAAACTTTGCCTCATTGTTTCAGTGTAATTCAGACAGGACAGGAGGAATAAATACATTTTAATTGGTCATCATTTATATATTTCTGGCCTGCCTGACCATTCCGTGGTCCTTGATGTAAAAAACAGCTGGAATTCTCTTTATCTCATGGTGGAGAGATTTGTGGAGCAATATCCTGCAATACAAGCAGCATTCATGGACCCGCGTGCCAAAAAGCTCATGAAGAGAGACATGAAGATGAATTCATTAATGGTCTAAGCAAACATAATAATGCTATTATAATAGGTCTTTAAAAAATAGTTAATTGTTGTCAGGATGAAGAAAATCAATGTCATGATATAAACAAATAATTGTATAACTAAATGGTCAATATACAGAATACATGATCATTTTGTAATTTAATATCAGACAACAGATCACAGATAAAGACTTAGGAGGGCTGAGGACATTATCAGTCTGATGCTCATGCTGTATACAATAGGGATGCTCCGATCGATCGGCTACCGATCGATATCGGCTGATACTCACTCTCTGCCGATCGATCGGTGCTCTCTAAAAATGCCGATCGTGAGAGCATGACGTAAAATGATGACGTAAAATACATCACACTTTTCTCTGTGCGTGGCAAAACAAGCTCGCCAAAATGGCTTCACCAGTCTGGCAGTATTTTAAGGTGTCCGAAAATGACAGTAAAATAGCGGTATGCAACGTGTGTGAAGCAGAAATCCTGCAGCTCCACCCGCTGTGACGGACCATTGAGCGGAGCAAAACACACACTAAGAGTTAGACCTAACACACTTAGCTATTTTATTTACCTCTGGACCAAGCTAAACTAGTTATAAATATGTTTATTCTTCACTGTCGGGTCACTCATTACTGGATCAGTGAGCTGCATGAGATACTGACTGGCTGTCAGGAGAGAGAGAAAAAGAGAGGAAAGAGAGCGCTTCCGCTCATTTCTCATGTGTTATTATCCAAAGTTAATGTAAACTTGAATAATGTACTTAATTTGAATGTAATAATTATGTTGGTTGTTGTTTGTGGAAGCGCCAGTAAATGAGCCCCATTAACTGAGTTTTAAACATCACTTTAATGGAAGATCCCCATAGGCCCCGCCCACTCGATCGGATCGGCCGATACTGATTCCGGCGATCGGGACTTTCATCAACAGTTATAAATAGGGTTGGGTATCGTTTGAATTTCCACGATTCTGATTCCGATTCTACTTTTCGATTCCGGTTCTTAACTGTTCTCAATTCCGATTCTTTGAGGGGCAAGGGAAAAAAATTATACATGCTTCTTCCACCAAAGAAAATTACATTTATTCGAGAAACTTTTACACAGGTTAGTTTACAGTAATATTCACATTCATCAGTTTATTTGTATTCACTGCTATGTAACTGTAACCTGAGAACCACTGAAGCTACAACAGTACAACAGTCCAACTTTTAAAGGAAACCCCCCCCCGATTTAAAAACAGTTCTTGTTGAGAAAAACAAGCATGTGACTTTGAGGGGCAAGGGAAAAAAATTATACATGCTTCTTCCACCAAAGAAAATTACATTTATTCGAGAAACTTTTACACAGGTTAGTTTACAGTAATATTCACATTCATCAGTTTATTTGTATTCACTGCTATGTAACTGTAACCTGAGAACCACTGAAGCTACAACAGAACAACAGTCCAACTTTTAAAGGAAACCCCCCCCCCGATTTAAAAACAGTTCTTGTTGAGAAAAACAAGCATGTGCCTTCTCAGGCATACCGGGAAGAAATGTTTGAACATTTTAAAGTAAAATGCTTCAATCTGGTGAACTTTAAGCAGAATTACTAGAGACTAAATCTAGGGGGTACAACTCTAAACACCCATATGAAAAAGATCGGTTTACATTTGAATAATTAAATAAGTATGTGAACATAACCAATAACCTACCATAGCAAATAACAAATACATGTAACATATTTTATTTTTGTTGTTCATTCAGATCTTATTTTACTATTTTATTTATGCATATTTTTGTATCTCTCCAGTTTAAAACGATATGTCTGGTATACTGTCTTATAGTATACATTGGAATAATTTCAAACTTGTTTTATCCCAATAATTATAAAAGAGAGCCTTGGAAATATGTGTTTACATAAATTGTGACCAAAACGTTTGAGACCCACTGAGATAAATTAGACTAAAGTGAAATATCTAAACACTCAAGAGTCCTTTACCTCACTGAGCTGTAGTTATCAGCCTCTCAGTCTGACTGGAGAGGACTCTTCCTCTAGATTATTGTAGAAACATCTTCTTCTAATATCCATTAGAGCAGCTAGCACCATATGCTAATAACAACAGCGCTGGTACCGGTTTACCCTCCCTTTCTCCCTAGTTATAAATTGGTTTGAATCCTACTTAAAGGACAGAAACAACTTTGTTTCTATAGGTAAATACAAATATGAGTTGACAAATATGACATGTGGGGGGTACCTCAAGGCTCCATCTTGGGGCCTCTTCTCTTTAACATCTACATATCTCATATACAACATCTCAGATAATGAAAAACAACAAAATAAGTGACCATAGTTATGCGGATGACACACGAATTTACATAACCATTTCACCAGGAGACTATGCTCTAATTCAAACACTGAGTAATTGCATTGAACAAATCAATATTATATCTGCTCTCTGATAACACAGAGAGTTGCAAGCAGCTATTGTCTGAGGTCACATGATGTAGTCTTGTTAGATGTGCCAAGAGCAAGGACTGTCTTAGGTAAGACAGCTTTTATGTGCGCAGCTCCACTTGCTTGGAACAATCTTCAGCAAGAATTGAAACTGAGCAATCTCATTCCTCTGCATGTTTTTAAAGCTAGGCTAAATGAAATGCTTGCTGATACAATGGGCACTTGTAAATGTCTATAACTATGTATCCTGTAAATATAATGTATAATGTCCTTTATTGTTTTATGTTTCATGTGGAACCTATATGCTGCAGGTCTCCCTTGAAAAAGAGATCTATGATCTCAATGGGACCAATCTGGTTAAATAAAGGTTTGAAATGAAAAATGAAATGAATGACTGGGTGTGTCAGAACTTTCTCCAATTAAACAAAGACAAAACTGAGGTAATGTTTTTTGAAGCCAAGGCAGAACATATAAAAGTTAGCGCTGTGCTTCAGTCTACTTGAAAGGTACCACGATACCCTGCCGTTAAAAATGTTACGATTCCTCCGTTTCATTAGTATCGGTACTTTAAGAATGACGGGGAAAAGTACTCCGGTGAGAAAGTGCCATTTTAATAAGAGCCGTGTGTTCAGCGCTCTGCTTCCACTCCCTGCACTGCAGCCGTGCCTGCAGTCCCTCCCCTCTCAAGCACGCTCTAAGTCCCTCCCCTCTCTCGTGCACGCGCTAGCTGCCAGAGCATGTGAGAAGACGAGAAGCATAGCTGCAAGTGGGAGTGAAACTGCCGCTGCGCCTCGGCTTGTTGACAAAAAAGACGCCAGAAGCGAAAAACAAAAACGTTTTTATTAGTGCTGTCAAAATGATTGCGTTAACGGCGGTAATTAATTTTTTTAATTAATTGCGTTAACATATTTAACGCATTTAACGCATGTGCAGAATGGCCCGCCCCATACGTGCCACCAGTGGCAGCGCCAGGGTATGGCTGGGGTAGGCTACACCCATACCAAGAAATGGCTTAGCCCCACCATGAAAAATGATGTTAAAGTTAGCAAAATAAAGTCTGCCAGACAGCAGTTAGTAAGATTGATTTCAGTAGCCACGGTTTTGAAAACTATTGTCACGAAGTGATCGTCTTCTCAATAGAACATCTTTGATAACGGCGTGGTGTTGTTGCAGGAAGTCCCGACGGAGAATACTTTTGCTGTAGTACAGGGCAGAGCCATATAATAGTAATAATATGGCTCTGGTAGAGGGGTGCACATAAATGGTACGCAGTTTATGTGCGTAATCTGAAATGCATACCGTCACTTGTGTCACTCACAAAGCGCATTTGCGTACCGACGTACTTGTGAAGCTTTTCCAGAAAGCGGTTAGATCACCGGACGACAGAGTCGGTCTCCGTGTGCTAGGGGTGTAACGGTTCACAAACATTTCGGTTCGGTACGTACCTTGGTTTTTAGGTCACGGTTCGGTTCGGTACGTTTTCGGTACAGCAGAAAAAATTATCACAAAACATAACATATTTTTTTTTAATTATTATTAAACTGTGAATAATGTATTCACTCAAATAAATACAAAATATAATAAAATAAACATTAAGGTGCAGCATTTCGATGAACTGAAATAATCTGTATTTGAACTTTACTGTACTAGTACTCACAAAACATAAACTATTAGTTTTGGGTTTTTAATTATTATTAAACTATGAATATTCACTCAAATAAATATAAAATATAATAAAATAAACATTAAGGTGCAGCTTTTCGATGAACTGAAATAATCTGTATTTGAACTGTACTGTACTAGTACCTAAGCAGCCAGTTTGACATTATGACTTGCTTGTCATTGTATTTTCATGTTTCTTTAAAGAAAGATGAACTTGTCCACATGGCTGCTGAAAGGGCAGATCTGCTGGCACTAGCAATGTCTCTTGCTGTGGAGAACACACCCTCTCGCTAGGGACAGAGGTAGTAGCAGATACAGCCAGGTAGCGCTTTGCTAACATGTCAACATAAGGATATTTGCCGTTTGTAATAGCTTTGGCTCGGTCTGAAGTTTTTGCGAGTGGTGGAGGCTTAAATGCTAATGGGAGTTGGGTTTGCACTTCAGTCTTTTGGTACCGGTGATATTCACGTTCGGGTGATGCCTTTTCAAATGAGTGTGCAAGTTTGATGTATTGCCAGCCGCGTAACCAATTTTAGTTGAACAATGCCGACAAACAGCTTTGGTTTGGTCCACCTGTCTTTGTCCGTCATCCTTGTACGTAACTGCGAAACCAAAATGTTCCCAAACCGGAGACTTCAATGATGCTGGAGGATTTTCGAGCTCAACTTTATCTGCGTTCGCCATTTCGACAGTTCCTCAAATTACTGACTACATGTGAACGCATCCCTCTGACCAGCTCGTCCAATGAAATGACTTGCTCGCTCTATGACGCATTGAACACAATGGGTGCAAATTACTCTGAATGCTGCGACGCAGCACCTGAGATTACTTCCAAGAAGTTGTTCACGTTCTCAATTGTTTACGTTTAACGTTATATGCGTTCGGTACACTTCGGTACACACGTGTACCGAACCGAAGGGCCCGTACCGAATAATTTCGGTACGGGTACGTGTACCGTTACACCCCTAGTGTGCACAGACAGGGCTGCTGTTAACATCGGTCTGTACAACGGAATTGTGCCAAACTACGCCAACCGGCTGCGGAGGGAGACTCCCCCCCCCTTCACTGGAGAACTACGCTAAAACAGCTGATCACAACGTTCACACTCTGTGGTCACGAAGTACTCCACTAGCCGCCGCCCCCCCCCTCTGTCGACTTTCCTGAAGTACTCCCCCGTTGATAGAAATCAACACGTAATGAATTAAGACCCCACGATGATGATTGATAGGTGTGTGGGCTGTCTTTCATTTTGACATGCAGAAAAATGTTATAATAAACATAGATACTGTATGTTAAATGGATATATCCGCCATCTTTCATTTATCTTTCCATTCCCACAACAATATACATAAATAAATGGCATATTTTGGACATAGTTCGAATGGTGATTAATCATGATTAATTAATTTTTAAGCTGTGATTAATCTGATTAAAATTTGTAATCGTTTGACAGCCCTAGTTTTTATAGATGATGCTTAATTGTATTTAATACAAATTCTTGTCATTGTTCTCATTGTTTAAACGTTTGTTATGGTTCTGGTGTGAAATAAAGCACAATAATTAAATGTAAGACTGTTTCCCTTTTTTTAAGAAAAGTATCGAAAAATAATCGGGATCGCAATTCTTGACTTGGTATCGGTATCGAAACCAAAATGTTGGTATCGTGACAACACTAGTCTGCAATGTTCAAAACAACAGATAGAGCAGAAATCTAGGTGTAGTCATGGACTCTGACCTGAGTTTCAATAGTCACATTAAAACAATTACTAAGTCAGCCTACTATCACCTAAAGCATGGTTCTCAAACTTTTTTCAATAATGCACCCCCGTTAAAAAAAAAAATTCAGCCAAGTACCCCCTGATCAGCGCAAAAAACGATTTGTTAGGGAAAAAATGCCTATATAAAGAGGTACAGTGCGCTGCACCATCAGTGTCTGATTTATTAAAACAACATTGTAACTGAGAAACACTTAAATGCTACATTTCAAATGTTTACAATCCATTAATAAATTCATGGCAAACCAATTTTAACATCATGCAATAACACTAAGACGACATTAGTTGCATTGAATTGATATTTTTAATAAGTTGTACTTACAATGTAGTGAGAAACATGGGCTTGTCATTCTCGGTGACAGGAAGGCCATTGCAGTTATTACACTTCGCGTTTTAAAAATATGTGTAACTGTTAATATAAAACCCACACTGCTCAAACGTTGTTACTTTTCCTAAAATTGGTATATATATATATTTTTTTTTTTTAGCGGCGCAAAATACACTAAGAGTTAGACCTAACACACTTAGCTAGTTTATCTACTCTGGAACTAGCTAAACTAGTTATAAATATATTTATTCTTTACTGTCGGGTCACTTATTACAGGTTCAGCGAGCTGCATGAGTCAGGAGAGGGAGAGGAAAAGAGAGCACCCCTTTTATTGTTCCCATTTTATTATCATCCATTACTGTAAACTTTTGAATAAAGTAGTTAATCTATTATTAGTAGTTTGTTTAAATGCATTCATTATGTTTGTTTTTTTCATTAACATAAATAAATCTCACGTACCCCCTGCAGTACTCCAATGTACCCCTAGGGGGCCGCGTACCCCCATTTGAGAACCACTGACCTAAAGAAACATATCTAGGATTAAAAGACTAATGTCACAGCATGATTGGAAAAAACTTGTCCATGCTTTTATCTTCAGTAGACTCGACTACTGCAATGGTTGTCTCACAGGTCTCACTAAAACATCTATTAGAAAACTGCAGCTGATTCAGAACGCCGCTGCTCGAGTCCTCACTAACCTAAGAAAGTGGATCACATCACTCCTGTTCTGAAGTCTTTACACTGGCTTCCTGTGTGTCAAAGAATAGATTTCAAAATACCTGCTGCTGGTTTATAAAGCACTGAATGGTTTAGGCCCAAAATACATTTCTGACCTCCTGCTAAACTATGAACCATCCAGATCTCTCAGGTCTTCAGGGACTGGTCAGCTTTCTGTCCACAGAGTCAGAACTGAACATGGAGAAAGCATGCGTTCAGTTTATTATGCTCCAAATATCTGGAACAAACTCCCAGAAACCTGCAGGTCCGCTGCAAACTCTGACTACTTTTAAATCCAGCAAGAAGACTTTTCTTTTTGTCGCTGCTTTAATTGAAACTGAGCGGTTGGGTTTCGTTTTTGGTTAATGAACATTTGGGGCTAGTAACCCCAGGGAATCGTGTCTGGGGACTTGTCCTGGCTGGTTTTCTCTGTGTATGCTGCTTGGGACGTCTGTGCCATACAAGCGTACACAGCTCATGTTCGGAGAAACCTTAAAGAAAGGCATCAGTAAAATGGAACTTCTGTGTGAACTATTCATATCTTAAACTGCACTGTAACTTTGTATTCATGTACTTTGTATTCATGTATTTTATTATGTATTTTTTTTTAATGTTTCTTTTATTATCTTTTCTTTTTAATGACTTTCTGAATGTCTTTCATTTTTGTAAAGCACCTTGAATTGCCTTGTGTTGAAAAGTGCTATATAGATAAACTTGCCTTGCCTTTCAGCGTCATGTTGTCAAGAAACCCAGGGTCTCTGCACTGGAGGAACTCTTCGCTGAAGATGATAAAGAGCTGCGGAGGAGCCCTATTCAACAGCAAAAAACTGTGTCAACAATCCTTGAGAACATCAGGAATGAGCTGTCAGTCTACAGAGGCCTCCTTCCCATCCATACATCAGAAGACCCTGCCCACTGGTGGTGGAGTAAGAAGGAAACTTTTCCTATCCTCTCTCGGCTCTCCACCTACCTCTGTGTTCAGGCTTCCTCAAACGCCTGCTGAGAGAGTGTTCTTCACAGCTGGCAAACACTCTCAGTAAGGAGAGATCTCGGCTCCTCCCGGAGAAAGTGAACATGCTTATCTTTTTAAACAAACTGTTGAGTGCAGCATTTTGGGGTATTTCGTTTTCATTCTTGGACATGTTTCCATCTATTCATTTAAAAAAAAAAAAAATGCTTGTCTCATACTACCTTTTTTCATCTTCTGTATGAGGGAAAACCACAAAAAAAATGATAGGGCGGGGCCCTTTAAGTGATTTTATCTATTTTTGTCTGCTTCTGAGAAGCTAATGTATAAGTTATTTCTGCAAGAAAATCACAATAAAATGACTGTTTAATCGTCACATCTTGTATTCATGTCTATCATTTTGAACACCAAATTATTGAAAAGTATCGATAAGAGTATCGATAAGCAGTATTGGTAAACAGTGAAGTAAACTATTCGACATGTCCAAAAAACAAAAATACATTAAGCTGCTAAGCCCCGAGCCTGTTTTTCAGGTCTCAGGCTCGAAAATGACATTCCCAGAACAAATGACCATATCTTCCCTTCTAAAAGGGTTACATTAATAATCTTTTTTCTCAAAGCAAGGTTACACCTGTGAGTTGGATGTAGAAGTGTCAGAATCAATATAGATGTTTTTATTTTAAAGTAAATTCAGATTGAACACAGTAAAAAAAATTAAATTATAGTGTCCGTCCAAAAAAAATAATTACTTGTAGTGAAAACCACCCTTGAATGATGGGATGATAGACTAAAAGCTTTAGGAATCCAAACTATAACATATAATAAGTACCCTGTATCAAGATTGATGCAAAAAAAATGACATTTGACCTTTTTAGACTTTTTAGACTTTAGGATTTCACCTATCTCTGGCCCCCCTTGCTCAATTTTGCTGATTGACATCTCTTTCTAACAGTAGAGCCAATAGAATCAAGGGGAACTCCCACATACTCATTATTTGGTAATATGTGTGTGTGTGTGTGTGTGTGTGTGTGTGTGTGTGTGTGTGGTGTGTGTGTGGTGTGTGTGTGTGTGTGTGTGTGTGTGTGTGTGTGTGTGTGTGTGTGTGTGTGTGTGTGTGTGTGTGTGTGTGTGTGTGTGTGTGTGTGTGTGAGAGACTGCCGCATAGCCAAGACTGGAAGCTGCGATAACTCTGGTGGCTACTAGGGATGCCAGCGATTATTCGATTATTCGTTACAGTCTCCATAATCGAATATTATTTTTAAAAATCGATTTTTTTTAATATTTTTTTTAATTATTATTTATGTTTTTTTTTTTTTCTGGCTTAGTTTCAACCAAAATAGACTAATGCTAATAATAGTAATAGTATTAATAATTGTAAATGGCCATTGGTCACACCACCAGTTTGTTTTAATGTAAACTTGGAGGAAGCCAGCATGCATTGCAGAGCAGACTGCTGCTGCAGCACACACCGACCCCGCCCCGACCCCCCCCTCCCTCACACCGACTCCGCCCCGACCCCCCCTCCCTCACACGTGCGAATAAAGATGGCAGGTAAAAAGTGTTCCTCCTCGTGGAATTACTTCGAACTTACAAGTCCAAAGGAAGTGAAATGCAAGCTCTGCGAAAAGACGTTGGTATATCATAGCTCAACCTCCACAATGCGTTCGCATTTGAGTGCGAAGCACGCCAAAGAGATTACAAAGAAAGACGCAGCACAGCCGGCCATTACCAACTTCACGTCAAGGCCACGTCGTTGTGATGACATGCGTGCAGGTGAAATAACTGCGCTAATCACCAATATGCTAGTGAAGGACATGCTGCCAATACGTTTCGTGGAAGGAGGGGGTTTCCTTAAGCTTATGGCATGCGTGGAACCAGAGTACAGGGTCCCGGGCCGTACTACAATGACCACACGTATAGAAAAGCTGTACAAGGATAAGGCAGAAGATCTGCGCAGAAGCTTGTCAACTGTCTCAAAGGTGTCGATAACCACCGACGGGTGGACAGCACTCACAACAGAATCGTACGTTACCATAACCTGCCATTACATCGACAGTGAATGGAGATGAAGAGTGCGGTTCTACTACCCGTGCAACGCCGAACGGCACACGCAAGAATTTAGAGCCGAGCTAACCGAGTCCTGGGGGATACTGGAGAAAGTGCTGCGTGTGTACATGACAACGCGAGCAATGTCACTCTCGCCAATAATGAGTACTTGGATTGGGATTCAAGTCCATGTTATGCCCATACACTCCAACTTGCAATCAATGATGGATTCAAGCTGAAGGCCATCCATCATATTGTCGCTGGTTCCAGTCGACTTGTGTCACATTTCCACCACAGCACAGTAGCAACACAGCGCTGTGTCAGAAACAGGTTGTTGTTTGTTTCTTGTTTGCACGTTGCACCCCTTTCTTTTCCTTTCATTTTTATGGAAGTAACCAAAATGATAGAACTTGCATACAAACACGTTTTTTGCTTCTTTTTCTTTTACTTAAAACTGTGATGTGACAAAGCTAATTCTGATTATGTTTCAGGTTGATCAAACACAATGCCAGTTCACCGCCTGATACAGTACTGCCGTACAAGGTGGAATTCCATCTACGACATGTTTGATCGCCTGCTGGAGCAGCGCTGGGCTGTTGCTTGCGGTTCTTTCTGACCGAAGGTGGTCACAACTCTGTCAGACTCTAGGACCCTTGACCTGGCCGATGACAGCTGGATCGTGATGGAAGAGAGTCTCCCGTGTTGCGCTCCCTGAAATGCGCTACTTACTGCCCTGTGTGGAGAGTCAGGGGTTTCCAGCTCCCATGATTTATCCTGTAACAGCAACGTTGCTGACCAAACACCTGCCTGTTGCTCCAGGAGAGTCTAAAAAGGTTTGCGGAGTACAAGCAAAACCGTGTCTGTGTCACTGAAACGGCGACTGAAACCCGACAAAGTGGAGAGTGCCAAGAACGTTCCGTTCATCGCATCGTTTCTTGACCCGCGGCATAAACATCTGAAGTTTGCTAACGATGCGCTCAGGGATGCTGTCAAGGCCAGAGTCAAGGAGCTGCTTTCAGCTTTAGGAGCAGACGCCAGACCAGAGATCACCGAGGACTCCTCTCCTCCTCTGATTCAGCGAGGGGGGTCTGCAGCGAGGGGGGTCTGCAGCGACCAAGAGACCAAGTTACGACAACAAGTCAGCAATGCTAACACTGTTGGAGAAGAATACCACGCGGAGGAACCTGTAACTCCTGAAATGGAGTTAAGTCCTACTGTGATGAAAAGTGCATCGCTCCCCATTTGGATCCCCTCGATTGGTGGAGAGTAAAGGAGACGAAGTACGGAAGGTTGGCACAACTTGCGAGGTCATATTTGTGTGTGCCGGCCACATCTGTGCCCTCGGAAAGGGTTTTCCTCGGCGGCAGGACTAATCCTTAACCGCTGCGCTCTCGGCTACACCCTGAACCACGTTGACCAGCTCATCTTTTTGAACAAGAACAACTAAATACAGTAAGACGTTTTGTTGTTGCAAGTGAAGCTTTAATTTGTATTATTTGGAGCCTAATTTCTATAGCCTAAAAGACTCACTCGCTACTGTTTGTTAATGTTCAATACAATAGGCCTACTGTTATGTTAATAGACTATAATGCCATTTTTGATTTATTATTTCGATGCAATAAGCAAGTGGATGCTATTGTTTTTGTTAACTGATTACTGCATTATTATTTATTCGTGATTGTTAACTAGGCTATGAAGGTGAAATTGTAACGGCCTAATTGTTCTAGTGCCTGCCATTGCCTTTTTTTTTGAAGATGCGAGATGCACGCACACACAATAGGCTATTTATTGAATGTATTTAAATGCTGCTTATTAATACAGGCTACATGATGGTGGTTTATTTTTTGTTATTGTCTAAAGTGCCTGCCATTGCCTTTATTTGAAGATGCGCGATGCGCATCTTCGGCGGTCGGCGGTCCGGCGGTCGGTCGAATAATCGATTATTATTCGACAGGGGCTGCCGAATAATCGATTATGATCATGGTCGGTTTCTGGCAAACCCTAGTGGCTACCATTAGCAGCTAACTTTTACTCTCCGATTTTTACATACAAATTGAGTTATGGATTTAAATAAAAAACAAATATTACACAGAAACATTATCAACCTATGGATTAATTGATTCAGCCGAGTTTTTTCTCATTTTAAAAGGCCATTGAACCAGTCTTTTGATCAGATTGACAGCTACGGTGAGACGATCTCCCGTAAAAGCTCCGTAAAGGTACGTGTTGTGATGTCTGTGTTTGCTTCCCCTGCGAGTTCGGATCACTCAGTGATGATATATATACCAGGGTTTCCCACACATAGACTATACTTGGGCGGGCCGCCCACGCCTAGGTATATTAACGGCCGCCCAAGTATATTTCGCAACCCATTTAGTTTTTTTTTTTTTTTATTATATAATCTTTTGTATTCTTCCGTGACCACGACGCCATCTGCGATCGATTAACTTGTGGACAATGATCCCTTGCTCCCTTGCTCTGATCTCGCCTCCTTCTGGCCTGTTAAGTGGCCTGCCTCACACAGGGTGACTGGCTGTCCACATGATGTGGCCTGCCGACATGGCCACTGTCATACAGATCATAAATCAAAGCCCTTGATTGGTCTCTGTGTGTCATTCAAGCTCGGGATAACCTCAGCTCAGGTGAGGTAAAGGTACTCTCTGAGTGTTTAGATAGTTAACTTAGTCTGAGTTCTCAGTGGGTCTCAAACGGTGTGGTCACCATTTATGTAAACACATATTTCCATTTGAGAGGGTAGTGATTGGTCTAATGGATAGCGAGGTGGGGCTGAAGATCGGAAGGCTGTGAACACCACCACTAGTGTGCACCACTTAGTCCTTAGTTACTCCAGGGAGAATGTCACTGTAATCGGTCATTATAAGTCGCTTTGGATAAAAGCGTCAGCTAAATGAAATGTAATGTGATTAGTAAAATATGCATGAATAAATAAATAAAAAGTTTTACTAGGTGAAAAAAGGTAAGATACACTTTTAAAACTTGTTAAGAGAAAACTAGTCTTTGCTTCTGCCTCAAAGAGGAGCAGGGGGAGAGGAGGGAGACAGGAGAGGCTGATTCAGGAGCACAGACACACTCACAACTATAAATGAACCAAAAATAAATTAATAAACAAGTTTCAGTGTTTTTTGAATATTGGAAATGAGATGTTTGGTTATGGCCATGATTTTATGATTATTGAAATGTATACAGTTCTGTTTAATATAGGGTGTTTTCCATAGATATAGTCTCTTTATTTTCCCCTCAAAATGCACCAGATTGATGCATTTAACTCCAAAATAAAAAATGTAATCTTACCGGGGGGGCATGCCCTGGACCCCCCTAGAGGATTTGAGGTCGACCCCCACTAAAAATCACATGATAGGTTCCTAAATACATTGATAAATACATTTATGTGTTTTAAATAGTAACCCATATGTTCATGTGTGGGTAGTAATTTAAACTATAGGGCTAATCATTATGGGCCCTGCCTGTACCTGTTCGCTCGAGAGGGGTCTGGCCTGCAGACCTCCACTCTCAGTGACAGTTCCGGTGCAGACCTCCACTCTCAGGACACCTCCACTGTCAGTACAGGAAGTGCACTCTAAGAAATTCCAAAATAAAATCACCACTATCAGTAACAGTGCCACTTTCCAAATAGGAAATGCACGCAAATACAAAATAAAATCGGATCGTGACACTTATATAATACATATGTATATGTATATATACGGACATCTTGTATTGTAGTTACTATCAGTACAGCCGCAGCGCCACTTTCAGAACAGGAAATGCACGCAAATACAAAATAAAATCGTAGTGACACTTATTATATACATAAAGTATATAGATATATATAAAAATAGGGACACCTTGTATTGTTTACTCTCAGTACAGCACCACTTTCCGAACAGGAAATGCACGCTAATACAACATAAAATAGCACTGACACTTACTATCTATATATATATATATATTTATATATATATATTTATATATAAATACGACATCTTGTATTTTAGTTACACCCTCTAGACAACAGTGGAAGGTTCGAGAAACAACCGTGTTTTGCCGGGTGCAACCGCGGCGGAGGTGGAGAGGTTCCAGCTGAGACCTCCACCCCGCTGCGGGACCTGTGGGACCCCTGGACGGTGCGTTTGGTCACGCTTCATATCGGCCGGTGCGGAAGCCCTCCGACAGTGGGTCGCGTTTGCCATTCGATCAGTGAGAGGAGAGGAGAAAAAATGCAACAACAATTGTCAAAATCCGTTAATATATGGATGAGTGTGGGGGGGTGACACCCGAGACCGGGCAATGTCCCCCGGTAGAAACCGGGTGAAATAGCCTAAAAAAATAATAAAAACCGGGAAAAGTGGAAAAAAGTGTCCGAAAATAGGCACTCGTGAGGAGGGCAGAGTCCCCTGTCAATTCCCGTTACATATCTCCATGGTGTCATTTGAGCGAAAAACTTTTACGAGAACCAGGCTGGGGGGGTCAAAAGGGCTTGAACCAAGGCCGACCTAAAGTGCACGGTGGTCGGACTCATCACCTCCGTGATGAGTCTCCATTGTGATTTGAAAACTTCCATCAAAACGAGTCCTTCGGTGGGCGGGGAAAAAAAACGCGCGTCAGAATCGTCACTTCCTGTACTGACAGTGGAGGTGTCCTGAGAGTGGAGGTCTGCACCGGTAACTGTCCTGAGAGTGGAGGTCTGCAGGCAGGCTCCCATGGTTCGCTCTGCCATCGCGTGAAGGGTCTGCTAACAGCGACCAACAGAAAAGTTAATGTTAATGGTTGTTGCAACGTCACCCTCAAGGGGACTTGGGGCTTAGCAGGTTAAAGGACACCTATCATGCTATATTTAAATGATATATTGTGGGCCATACCTATATAAGGTATATTTATACGTTTCTGTTTTCAAAATATCAAACAGATCATGCCTCATTTCGCTCTATTTGCTGTTCTCCAGCCCTGTTTTTGCAGGGGGCTGATTCTGTGAGCTGCAGCTGACACGCCACCCCTGCAGGAGAGGGGAGCGTGCTCTGATCAAGTCAGAAGAGGGGAAGAAAATAGATCTCCGTCCTCCGTGTTTTATTATATTATTATATAGAGTCGTTATTCATTTGTTTTAAAGCTCAATAAATAACAAAGAGAGGCCTTTGAACCGTCACTTTTCTAATTTTGTCCGGAAGATTTAAACTTTACCGGACATCTTGACCAGCGAAAGAAAACCTAACTCTGCCGCACGATCCCCTCGTTCCTTGGAAGAGGGCGGAGAGGTGGGTGTTTGTCATCTGCTGGTGGCAAACCGGAGAGAATTACAGCGCTTGCCTCGACGGGGAGGGATTGCATTGAATTACAGCAGCGGGAGCAAACGCTTGCCTCGGGGAGGGAGAAAAAGAGCCACAAGCGGAGAATAAACAGAAGGGCACCATGCAACCATGCAAGGGAAGTCTTCTTCGCTGCTTTTGTGGCAGACTACAAGCGCCACTTACAAGGCCTGCATATGTACTACAAGCGTCTCCAGCGCTTTCGAGCAGCAATGGCCGGCCGTGGCCCAAGCTCATCATTTCCCTGATAGGTGGATATTGACCAATAGCCGCAGCGCCACCGTCCTGACGGTGTTCAAATCTGGATCAGTTTTATCAGATCCGTTGCAGCCGCCTTTTAGAGATTTGGGTATGGAGGAAAATAGAGAGGGTTGTGTTTTCTGACACTTGGTGAGTTCCCTGGAACACCGGGGACACATTCATGTATAAAAGACTTACAAAAGTGCATTTTGCATGATAGGTCCCCTTTAAGCAAACTGGTTAACACTATGGACAAGCGTTATGCAATGCCATCTCTGCATCATTTCACCAGATCTGCACTGCCTACCCTATATGACAAAGTTGAAAAGGATGTGGCTTCAGCTGAATACTTTGCAGTTGAATTATACTTAAAGTTCAGGGTAATCAACTATTAAAAATATACTGTTTTTAAAGTTCAATAAATGGATGTTTTCAAAGGCAATGAATAATTGTATGTAATGATCGTGTAATGATATTGACCAACATAATCTTGATTATGTTTTTTTATTTATGTATATTTTTTGGGGCCCCAATGGCATTGACCGGTTCACGCAGTCTTCAAAGTAACCAAGCAACCTAAATTAATTTGTAATTTGTCTGTCCAATGACCTTGCTCCCTTTCATGTCATGTGATACCTTGCATGACAAGCGAACCGTTTAATCAACCTGTACTGTAGCTAGCAGCAGCAAGTTTGGCAGCATTATAAAAACAAAAAAAAAAAGCACAAGAGCGCCGCTCAAAAGAGAAAGGACAAGAGAGAACAAGGAGATGTAACGGCTAAACTGACACAATTAGACTTTTTTCTGACGTTAGCAATGTTGACGTGCAGCGGCAGCCGGAGCCGGGGGCTAACGATAGCTCACCTGCCTTACCACCATCATTGCCATCTAGCTCCACAAGTGAAGCTGTATCCGTGGCCGTGGTGTGCAACCTCCTTCTCCCAGCCAGCCAGGAGGAGAGGCTGGATTTGGCTGTGCCCGGCGGTGGTCCTACAGTCCCCCCATGGGCACCAACCGATAGGGGACTCTATGGCGCTATTGAGACCCCCGACGCCAAGATCAAAAGCTATATTATAGCAACTGGTCCATGTAGGCCTACCGGCCCATTCCCCAGAGACAAACATCAAGGAAACAGGTGTTTCTCCATGACGTATTACACCACCACTACCAGAGCAGGTATCAAACTGCCACGGACATGGCTGTGTTACTCCCCCAGCCTGGACTGTGCCTATTGTGAGCCGTGCTGGCTGTTTGCAGACCGAGGTGCACCGTTCTACAGTGATGCGTGGGTCAAAGGAGTTCGCGACTGGTAACATTTGTCGGCGAGGATTGACTCACATGCACAATCTCAGGTCCATGTCGGAGCATGTGTCATATATGAACAGCGGAAGAGAAACGGGAGAATGGATGCAAACATGGAGAGGAATGCAAGGAATGCTGCTAATTACTGGAGACAGGTACTTGAACTTGACAGCCCAACAGTGGGAAGTTTCTCAGTATAATAGAACTTTAAGCATGTTACGATCCGGTTCTGAAATAACTTGTTGAGCTATCACAAGGTTCTGTGAAATACTTGAGTCCAGCTGTTCAAAATGAGATAATCTACATAATCGGAAAGCGGATACAGTGCGACATTCTAGTAGAAATAAATAATGCTCAGTTTGGTTTTTTCTGTGATCATGGACACCACCCAAGATATTTCCAAAAGAGACCAAATTGGCCAATATGTGACAATCCAGAGGGATGAAAACGATAACCTGATAAACTAAGCTTTCTTGGGGTTTGTGGAAATGTCCCAGCCTGTGACTCCAAAAGAAAATCCTGGACAGCATAGAGAGTAACGATTTGACCCCGCCCCCGAGGAGTGACGCGTCCAGAGCCCATGTGAAAAAATCATCTTCCAGGCTGTTTAATATTGTTACTGCTTTTTACTCTCTGTAACGTTAACATTAACCCTGGTCCCTGAGTGTTTCTCTGCTTCCTTGTAGCATTTCCAACATCCGAATAAGTTTAGTTGTAGGCAAGGATTGGGTTTTCTGCATGTTAATGCTAGAAGCCTAGTGCCCAAATTAGAATGTTTTCAAGGCCTAGTTTTTAGTTGCTAAGCCTGATATTGTTGTAGTTTCTGAAACCTGGTTAAAACCGTCTGTCACGGACACTGTTATGCACATTGATGGATATAATGTATTCAGAGCAGATCGTAAGGGCAGAGCTGGTGGTGTTGCAATATACACTGCTGAGAAACTACAGCGCTCTGTCCTTCATTCTATTTCAATTCCAAGGCAATTTGAGTTGCTAACAGTCCAAATAACTATAGCAAATGCTCCTCTCACTGTTATGGCTGTTATAGGCCTCCATCGGCCATCATGGATGCAACTACTAGCCTTACTGAATTGTTGTCTAAGTTTTCTTCTGAAATCATATTATTGGGTGATTTAAATTGGGACTGGTTGAGTGATACATCTTCACAGTTTAAGCAGCTTTGTGATTCTTTGAACTTAACTTATTGATAGTCCCACTAGAATAAACCCTGCCAAACCCAATAACGATACCCTTATAGATGTCATTCTAACAAATGCAGCTCATATGTGTCTGTTGGTGTTTTTCCTAATGATATCAGCGACCATTGCACTATTGCTTGCGTTAGGAGCACTAAGTTGCCCAAAGCCAAGGGCCTTATTGTGCTCAGGCGCTGCTTCAAACACTTCTCTGAGCAGGCTGTCCTACACGATCTGGCGGAGGTTAAATGGCACTTCATAGCATTAATTCCATCTGTCGATGTTGCTGTCCAATTCTTTATTGATCACTTCTTATCGATTATTAATAGACATGCCCCCCTTAGAAAATTCAGAGTTAAGAATAGGAACACTCCATGGTTTACTAGAGAACTATCTGATCTCATTCATGATCGAAATAAGCAATGGTCTTTAGCTAGAAAGTCTAACACTAGTGATGACTGACTTCTTTTTCGTGTCCTCAGAAATAAATGTTAAGCCCTTATTAAAAAAGCTAAAGCTGATTACTATCTGATAGGGGTGTAACGGTACACGTACCCGTACCGAAATTATTCGGTACGGGCCCCTTCGGTTCGGTACACGTGTGTACCGAAGTGTACCGAACGAATATAACGTTAAACGTAAAAAGTTGAGAACGTGAACAACTTCTTGGAAGTAATCTCAGGTGCTGCGTCGCAGCATTCAGAGTAATTTCCTCACATTGGGCTCATCGCGTCATAGAGCGAGCAAGTCATTTCATTGGATGAGAGGGCATGCTATGAGAGCTGGTCAGAGGGATGCGTTCAAATGTAGTCAGTAATTTGAGGAACTGTCGAAAATTAATGGCGAACGCAGATAAAGTTGAGCTCGAAAATCCTCCAGCATCATTGAAGTCTCCGGTTTGGGAACATTTTGGTTTCGCAGTTACATACAAGGATGACGGACAAAGACAGGTGGACCAAACCAAAGCTGTTTGTCGGCATTGTTCAACTAAAATTGGTTACGCGGCTGGCAACACATCAAACTGGCACACTCTTGAAAAGGCATCACTCGAACGTTAATATCACCGGTACCAAAAGAAAAAAGACTGAAGTGCAAACCCAACTCCCGCTAGCATTTAGCCTCCACCACTCGCAAAAAGTTCAGACCGAGCCAAAGCTATTACAAACGCCAAATATCCTTATGTTGCCATGTTAGCAAAGCGCTACCTGGCTGTATCTGCTACCTCTGTCCCTAGCGAGAGGGTTTTCTCCACAGCAGGAGACATTAGTGCCAGCAGATCTGCCCTTTCTGCAGCAATGTGGACAAGTTCATCTTTCTTTAAACAACATGAAAATACAATGACAAGCAAGTCATAATGTCAAACTGGCTGCTTAGGTACTAGTATAGTACAGTTCAAATACAGATAATTTCAGTTCATCGAAATGCTGCACCTTAATGTTCATTTGATTATATTTTGTATTTATTTGAGTGAATATTCAGAGTTTAAAAATAATTAAAAACCCAAAACTAATAGTTTATGTTTTGTGAGTACTTGTACAGTAAAGTTCAAATACAGATTATTTCAGTTCATCGAAATGCTGCAGCTTAATGTTTATTTTATTATATTTTGTATTTATTTGAGTGAATACATTATTCACAGTTTAATAATAATAAAAAAATATATATATATATATATATATGTTTTGTTTTGTGAAAAAAAATTCTGCTGTACCGAAAACGTACCGAACTGAACCGTGACCAAAAAACCGAGGTACGTACCGAACCGAAATGTTTGTGAACCGTTACACCCCTACTATCTGAGCTTAACCACTGATTGTTTTAATGACCATCTTAAGTTCTGGAAAACAATTAAATCACTTCAGAACAAGAAGGTTTCTAGTTTCCCACAAAAACTGAAAGTCAGTGATTCTTTTATTTCAGATACAAATGATATGTCTAATGCCTTTAATGCTCACTTCAAAAAGGCTGGTCACATTTTTGATGAGCAAAGTCATGACTCTCTACAGGGTTGTACTCACAGCCCGAGTCAAGAGATGAACTCCACTGTTTTTGATTTCGCTTCTTTCTCGGTCTCTGAAGTCTTACAGGGTTTGCACTCAATTGATCCTAAAAAGTCTGCCGGGCCTGACGGCCTCGACCCGTTCTTTTTTTTTTAAATTGCAGCTCAGATTATAGCACAACCAGTAACTGATATTTGTAATCTCTCCCGGTCCACTCACACACTGCCAGCTGTGTGGAAACAAGCTCTGGTATCGTCCCTCTTGAAAGCTGGTGATCCCACGGAGTTAAATAACTATCGTCCTATCTCAAATATTTCTGTGTTTATCAAAGATTCTTGAGTCCCTAGTTTCTACTCAGTTAAAACTTTTTTTAAATTCACACAACATCCTTAACCCTATGCAATCTGGATTCAGATCAAAGTACAGTACTGTGACTGCCAGTCTGAAAGTCTTAGACGATATTAAGGCTGCTTTGGATACAAAATATGTTCTGTGTCGCATTGTTTATTGACTTAGCCAAAGCATTGACACAGTAGATCACCACATTCTGTCTAATGTTATGTTGGTGTCTCGTTTCGGTCATAACATTTGCTGGTTTCAGAGTTATCTAACCGACCGTACTCAATGCGCCAGGTTGGGTAGTACTGTCTCTGACCCTGTCACCTTGGAGAAGGGAGTTCCACAGGGTTCTATTTTGGGGCCCTTGCTCTTTTTACTATATGTAAACAACATTTGTAATCAGATACAATGTTCTACCTATCATATGTATGCTGATGACATTAGTGTATGCTCAAGTGCTCCTTCTCTGGATATGGCCGTTTCCAAGGGTTAGGGTAAATCTGATTTTATCCTGCTACAGCATGCGCTTCTTGATTCGAAACTGCTATTGAACAGTAAGAAAACCAAAGCAATGCTTTTTGCTCCCAAGTCGGCGTCCTCTTGCCTCTCCATTGACACCCTTGATGGCGTCTCCTTTGAGTTTGTCGATACATACAAATATCTGGGCTTTTGTTTGGACAGAAATCTAAACTTTAAACACCACATTGAAGTTCTAACTAAGAAATTAGGGGTGTGGCACAGTGGATAGAGCCTTGGTGTTGGGATCAGGGGGTCACAGGTTCAAACCCCACTGCAATCAGCATGTGGTTGTGTCCCTTGGCAAGTGGACACTCCACCCCAAATTGCTCCTGTGGGATTGCCCACTGTATTGAGTATGTAAGTCGCTTTGGATAAAAGCGTCTAACAAGTGACATGTAATGTAGACATCCACAAAGCTGTAAGTAAGTAAAACTTTATTTATATAGCACCCTTCTCAACACGGATGTACAAAGTGCTTTACAGTACAGTACACAGGACACAATTCACA
This sequence comes from Pseudochaenichthys georgianus, assembly GCF_902827115.2. Taxonomy (NCBI): domain Eukaryota; kingdom Metazoa; phylum Chordata; class Actinopteri; order Perciformes; family Channichthyidae; genus Pseudochaenichthys; species Pseudochaenichthys georgianus. The sequence goes on along the minus strand of NC_047507.1, from coordinate 43,759,493 downwards.
GTACAACTATAAAATGTAGAATAAAAGGCATAAAACGGCAGCAGGTAATACATAGGATAAAACATACAACAAAACACCAATAATAAAAAAAAAGAAAAAAAGAAGACAGCCACTAACTCACCTCCTCCGACGACCCAAAGGCCTGTCGGAAGAGGTGGGTCTTTAACCGCCCCTTAAAAATCTCTATTGAGGCCGAGGTTTTTATTATTTGGGGGAGTTTGTTCCAAAGCCTTGGGGCCACCGCCTCAAAGGCATGGTCACCCTTAGTCTTTAGCCTGGTTCGGGGCACCCTTAGGAGGCCTTGCTCAGAGGACCTCAGGGCCCGGGTTGTGATGTGCAGGTGGATCAGGTCATTGATGTAGGCTGGGGCTTGGCCATGGACAGCTCTATATGTGAAGACCAGTACCAGTACTGTTGGTCTCCTCCAAAACACAATCCAGGCCCTATCTGTATACCGAGATGACTTTGACCAGGTCAAACGCACCGCTCAAAATCTTGCTGAGAGATGGGGAGCGCAGAGCGAGTTCTTCGCAAAAGAAGGATGAAACGCCACTTCGATGAACGGTCAAGATGAGAGGCTTAGTGATAACGAGCGCCGTTTCAGAATTAATGTGTTCAACGCCAGCCTGGACATCATTAACAGCCAGCTGTCACAGAGGTTCACTTCTATGCGTGAAACGAACAAACTGTTCCAGGCTATCCACCCGGGACATTGAACCGTGCGCAGGATGATGCCATTCACCAGCACGCGCAGCGCCTCGCGGACCACTACAGCAGGGATTTATCCCCGAGTTTCCCCGTCCAACTCCTTGCATTCAGAACCTGCTTTAAGACTGAAATAGCTAAAGAACCATCTGTGAAGGATATGACCAAGATGCTTATTGTGGACCACAGCTCAATGGCAGCCACATTTAGCGAAGTTTGCACAGCATTGCTGTTATATCTCACCATACCCGTCACTGTTGCGACCGCAGAACTCTCATTCTCAAAGCTCAAATTGATTAAGATGTATTTAAGAAGCAGCATGGGACAAGAACGACTCAGTGGATTGGCAACACTCTCAATAGAGAACAGCAGAGTCCAGGGGGGGGGGGCAAAACAATATTTGCACCGGGGCCAATCACAACCTTGTTATGCCACTGACTCCAGGTGTAACTAAAGTCTGATTTAAGACTTGATTCTATTTCACATCATTAACCTGTTTAGCCCGTGAGCCCCCAGTGGAGGAAACTGTGTCTCAGGTAGGGCTGCACGATATTGAAAAAAACTGACATTGCGATATTTTTTTCCCCTGCGATATATATTGCGTTTTTTTTAACTATATTTAACCGGATGAATGATTTTAATCACGGACGTCTGGATCTTAACTGGTTGACTGATCATACCTTAAGTCATGATCTAACATGTTGCTTACCCTCAAATAAGGAGGTTCATCTGTGAATGAAGAAGAGTGGTGTCTAGAAGGGATCCAAGAGATTAAACGTATTACATTAAACTATAGGAAGCTTCATTATCACATTAGGGAATTAACATACTATAATACTATAACAATACTACTTTTCAAGTAACAATCTGACAACGAACTACCAACATGCCCATAGAGATGGTCACTCTACAAGTACAGCACTTTCACAAATGACCGACGACTGGTTAAAGAGCATGGATGATAGGAGGCTTGTAGGAGCTGTGATGTTATACTTTAGTGCAGCTTTCGATGTAATCGATCATAGTCTGCTGCTGAACAAACTCAAATACTATGGCTTTGGTTCTGTTGCTAGGTGTTGGATGGAGAGCTACCTGACTAGGAGAAGGCAGCGAGTCTTTTTCAATGGGAGCTTTTCTGAATGTAAGGTGTTGCAGTGTGGGGTCCCACAGGGGAGTTCGCTTGGGCCTTTGTTATATTCATTATTCACAAATGACCTTCCTTACGTATTAAATAAGTCCAGTGTAATAATGTATGCTGATGATTCCACAATGTACAGTGCAGCATCAACATGCAGTGAGTTAAACTATCTACTTTCATTTCATTTAATTTCAAACCTTTATTTATCCAGATTGGTCCCATTGAGATCATAGATCTCTTTTTCAAGGGAGACCTGCTACTTAAAATAGAGATTAAAGCCATAGCAGACTGGGTAAACAATAACAAACTGGTACTAGGGCTGCCCGATTAATCGAAAAAAGATCGTGATCTCGATTCAGACACCTATGCGATCTCATTTCTAAATTACGCCGATCCTATGACGTCAAGCTGATTTTTTTCTTTTTTGGGATTTTTTTATTATTTTGCTTCTGCATAATACCAACTTGCAATGTCAATCATACTTAAACGATGTAAAGCAAATATACTCTATACATTTAACATTAAAGTACCATGATCGCATCCAAATGGTAGTGTTCTGTCTGTCTCTCCTCCTCTCATGCAGTGTTAACGCTGCAGCCACTGGGGTTGCCAGTTTTCGAGAGTGAGAGGGAAGTTGTGCTTGTGCCGAAAAAAGTAGATGGACTGTGCTAGTAGCTAGGCAGCTAGGCTTTATTTACATTTATTCTGAAGCTGTAACTTTATGTTCTGTTCCGTTTTTATATTCAGTACTGACTGCAGTATTTAAGTTAATCCTTTTGATTCAGTGACATTACTACTCAGTGGAGTCTAGCACTTTGTTTAAGTTTATGTTTTTTTCAGTACAAGAACCTTTAAGTGCAGTAGTTGAACTGGGTGCTAGCCGGCTAGGCTTTTTTAATATTATTATTCTAAAGCTGTGACTGTTTTGTTTTTATATTCAGCACTGTGGTGAGGTATTTTGAGTAACTTAAGTGCATTCCTCCCTGTAACAAACAGGTTGGTGTTGTTGTACAGTAGTTGGGTGTCCTGTCACTGTGGACAGGTGCTACTGCAACGTTTACATTTTGTTATTATAAACCTGCAAAAATTCTATTTTTTATGTCCAGCACTCAGGCAGCAGCAATATCTTTATTTTAGTTACTGTATGTTTTGTTACCAGAGAGACTTGAGTTTAAGTCAAGCACTTTGTTTAAAGCCACAGTAGTTGGCTGTCAAATTCATTTTAGTTACTCTATGTTTTTGCTACAAGAAACTGAGACTTGGATTTAAGTCAAGCACTTTGATGTTGATGGTGTCTGTTTGAAGCCACAATAGTTGGCTCCAGGTTCCACATTTTGAATGTAGTAATGTTTGTAATGTTCAGCAACTACAGACTAAAGACAAAGTTATGTTTTTGTTACAAGAGAGACAAATGTTGTCTGTTTAAATTCATTGTACTCACGTGACGTCTAAGAGTAAGAGTGCAATAAATATTTTCATTGAAACGATGAGAATCGTGATCTCAATTCTTATGGAGGAAAATCGTGATTCACATTTGAGCAAGAATCGTGCAGCCCTAACTGGTACTCAACATTGCAAAAACAAAAGCAATGGTGTTCGGATCCAGACATATGTTAAGCAGCAATCCTCATTAAGCCTGACGCCGGCTGGTCAGCCAGTGGAACAGGTCAACGAGACTAAGCTGCTTGGCATTGTTCTTGATTCTGGTTTACGGTGGACGAAGCAAATTGACAGTATCGTAACTAAAATGGGAAGGAGCATAGCTGTGGTGAGAAAATGTACAAAGTATGTAACACCAACCACTTTGAAACAAGTCATTCAGTCTCTGGTTTTGTCACATCTTGAGTACTGTCCGGTCACATGGTCATCAGCAGCAAAAACACATTTACAGAAATTACAAATAGCTCAAAACAAGGCTGCCAGACTAGCTCTCCACTGATCGAAGCGCACTCATATTGGAGTTATGCATAGAAACCTATCACGGCTTCCAGTTGAGAAACGTCTGCAAGCTGGTGTTATCACTTTTCTAAAAAAATTCCAATTTAGCAAAAAACCACTGTATTTTTATGATCAAATAGTTTACACAAGAGACGAGCATGACCATAAGACTAGACCAGCTACATAATAATAATAATAGCTTTGATTTGTATAGCGCCTTTCAAGGGACCCAAGGTCGCTTTACAAGTAGCCATCTACTGGCACCTAAACCCAGGACCCATCTTCTGAACTCTTCAGTGTCTTATAGAGGAATGGAACTCATTTCCAAACTACCTTACTGAAATAGAGTCCAGAGCCTCTTTCAAGAAGAGATTGAAGGGCCATCTACTAATGACCACGTACCCTTGTGAGCTGTGAACCCTAATTGAATTTGATCGCATGTTGTTGATGATATTGGTGATGTTTTTAATGTTGTTAATGATGTCAGGACTTATGTCCTAAATGTTGCTGTATTATTGTTGTATTGTTTTAAGTGTCGGACCCCAGGAAGAGTAGCTTTTGTCGAGAGCAAAAGCGAATGGGGATCCTTAATAAACATAAGCATAAACATAGGTGACAAAATAGGTAATTTAACTTTTTATTCCACAATTTAAACCTTTTTTGTGCAAATAGCAGCAAAGTAGTGGACATCTTTTAAACAACATTATAAAAATACAATTAAGAACAGCTATACACCAGCTCCCTGAGTGGTTTACAAAATTACAACTTAAAATAAATATAATTTGACATAAAACAAATAACTTGTAATAAAAATGTATCTACTACATAACAATATCAACTTGTGAACCATTTGGTTTAACAAACCTTTTTTTTTAAATCAAAGCAACAGTCAGTGAAACAAAGTGTTCTTGGTCATCATGGCTAGCCTAAACAAGTACATATCTGCTTTCTTTCTGAACAGAGCACCTAGCAGTTAAATCAATCTGAACATTTCTTTTTCACAATTTCAACTGTTGCATAATGTAGTCAAATATAATCATTTGACTTTTTAAGCATCTGTATGCATTGCTCAATCAGGCTTAGAGGCTTTTGGCCAAGAATACTAGTCTATCCACTAGTGTTGCACGGTGTACCGATACTTGAAAGGTACCGCGATACCCTGCCGTTAAAAACGGTACGATTCCTCCGTTTCATTAGTATCGGTACTTTAAGAATGACGGGGAAAAGTACTCCCGTGAAAAAGCGCCGTTTTAATAAGAGCCGTGTGTATTCAGCGCTCTGCTTCCACTCCCTGCACTGCAGCCGTGCCTGCAGTCCCGCCCCTCTCAAGCACGTTCTAAGTCCCTCCCCTCTCTCGTGCACGCGGCCACGCGCTAGCTGCCAGAGCATGTGAGAAAACGAGAAGCATGGCTGCAAGTGGGAGTGCAACTGCCGCTGCGCATCGGCTTGTTGACAAAAAAGACGCCAGAAGTCTGTGAACGGGCCGTTCAGGTGTTCAGAGCAGAGCTCCCTGTCGGAGCGGCAGAGCGTGATCTGCACTGAAAAGTGTTTCTGTCGCAATATTATCGTTGAGCAAACTTAACTAGCAAACTAGCATCACTATCTGCTAACGTTAGCTTTAGCCTTCGTTTTCTATTCGTTTTTTTCATAGGCTATAAACGGAGGTGGTATAAGTATATATCTTGTACTTGAGTAAAAGTAGAAGTACCCGGGTCTTGTACTTGAGTTAAAGTAGAGGTACCAGAATGTAGGAACAATCCTGCAATCAAAATGTTCCTCAAATAAAAGTACAAGTATTATCATCAAAATATAGTTAAAGTAGCGACAGTAAAAGTAGAAGTACTCAGGTCTTGTACTAGAAGCACCAGAGTGTGTAGAATACTCTGTTACAGTAAAAGTACTGCATTCAAAATGTTCCTCAAGTAAAAGTATTAAAGTAGCGACAGTAAAAGTAGTCATTGTGCAGATTGGTCCATTTCAGAATAATATATATGATGTGTTTTATAATGATTGATCATGAAAGTGTTCTCAAAGCTGGTAAAGGTGCAGCTAGTTTGAATCTTGTGGATTTACTCCAGGTGGAACTAAAGTCTGATTTAACACTTGATTATATTTCACATCATTCCTCCACATCTGTGAAGTAACTAAAGGGATTAATACATGTAGTGGAGTAAAAGTACACCATGTACCTCTGAACTGTAGTGGATTAGAAGAACAAAGTAGCAAAAGAAACATTGAAATACTTAAATAAAGTACAAGTATCTCAAAATTGTACCCAAGTAGTACTTGAGTTTATGAACTTGGTTACTTTACACCAGTGGCTATACAGATAGAAAGACTAAGCCTTGCACAGAGGCATGAAAATACATTTTCAAAATGCTCAACAGTGCTGCCAAAATGTTAAACTCACTGCTACACAATTAAAATAAATGCTTTTATATATATTTATATTAGATGTGACTCTTTGGTGTTTCTGTTCTTAGTAACACTGCTGCTTTAGTTGTTCTGACTGCTAAAATCATCTGTTATTCCTAATTTTAAAGCCGATATTCCGTGTTTCCCTTTTTTTAAGAAAAGTATCGAAAAAGAATCGGAATCGCAATTCTTGACTTGGTATCGGTATCGAAACCAAAATGTTGGTATCGTGACAACACTACTATCCACTAATGCAGGCTTGAGACGCCAATGTTGCCACTTGCACTGAACAGCCTCTCTGAGGGGGCACTTGTAGCAGGTATGCATAGGTACTTGCGGGCAAGCTTGGCGAGTTGTGGAAAGATTACATTGTGCGTTTTCCACCATGCAAGTGGATCTTCCTCTTTGTCTATTGAAGGTGTTTAACTCTGCTTCCACAGCATCCTTTAGGTCAGGGGTACACAAATACAAATCTTAAAGGTCCAAAATAAATGTTTCAATAAGACAAAGGTCCGTTTATTACGGTCATTCAAACTTTTAAACAATTGCAACAAGATTCTTAACACGAGGTTGCAAAAACGAAAAGTCTCTGTTTGCAGCCGTTTTCATTGTTATTGTGTCTGTGCTCGACCCTCAGAGTCGCAGTGTCAGAGCTGCAGTTATGAATAAAGGCAGCTGCACTCTCTTTCATTCAGCATTCCCATTATTGCTTTATAAATGTCTCGCCCCCTTGTGTGCCCACTGAGGTTCCTCAGGCCCAACACATATTCAACAAACTCCCCCTTTGCCTCATCATAAAAACTCACAAACACCAGCAACTGAGCATTGTCAGTGGTGTCAGTGGTCTCATCCACAGCTAAGGAAATGCACTGTGCATTTTGTATTCCATCACAAAGCTGATGAATCAAATCACCAGCAAGTATGTATGTTCTTCTGGTTGCTGTGGAATCTGAGAGGGGGTTTGCTTGATTTGACCTGTTATTTCCTCTTTGTGTTTGCCTTCAACATGGCCTCCATCACTTCAGTCATGCATTCTTTTATACTTCAGTTATTATCCAGTGGAGAGTCCTTACCTTCTGGCCTAGTTCAATCAAAGTGGTTACTTTCCGTTGGCTGGGCAGTGTAGTTTTACACACCGTCTTATTTGACTTTCTCAGGACTTAAAACAGTTTTTTGGGGGCAGACCCCCTCAAAGAAACAAATATATTATAATATATGTACACGCGTAAGGTCATCATCTTAATGGTTTTGTATGTTCATCCGTGAGCAGAGCATCAAGTTGACATGTCTATTACAGCTGAATGCGGCGATTACCATGTTGTTCAGCAAAACGCCTCACAAACGTATTAAGATCAACAGCTTTAGTGCGTTTTGATTCAATGCTGAGTACAGCCACACTGACAGTCTCTTCTTTGACAGCCTACTCCGTCCACACTCACAACAACGGCCTACAGACATAAATAAACCAGCGACTGTATTCGCCATGACACAGACAGTCTGTGGTTTGTACTTGTTTAACTTCTGTCCAGTTTCTGAACAGATATGAGGAGCTGTGAGCTCTGAGTGCTAACAGCTAACGGCTGATGTTTTCTGGTTGAATGTCAGTGGCTGGCTGAGATCCTCACCACTGCTCTGTGTGTGTGTGTGTGTGTGTGTGTGTGTGTGTGTGTGTGTGTGTGTGTGTGTGTGTGTGTGTGTGTGTGTGTGTGTGTTGTGTGTGTGTGTGTGTGTGTGTGTGTGTGTGTGTGTGTGTGTGTGTGTGTGTGTGTGTGTGTGTGTGTGTGTGTGTGTGTGTGTGTGTGTGTGTGTGTGTGTGTGTGTGTGTGTGTGTGTGTGTGTGTGTGTGTGTGTGTGTGTGTGTGGGAGCTATGTGCAACTCAAGGCATATGCTCGACCGGGAGCTGCCTGGACACTGCAATCATGTTGCACTATCCGTGCTGAGTGTGCTGACTTCTCATACAATGTCTCTCTGTCTGCTTCCTGCATCAAGTCAAGTGCTCGGCGCAGTTGTGGCGAAATGTCGCTCCTCTGTTTTCATTTAAACAGCTCCTTATATCCGTTAGCGCAGCTAGCTAGCACCAGATGCTAACAACAACAATGCACGTAAGGTCTCTCTCTCGCTCGCTCGCGCCACACATACACACACCCTCCTGGTCCTCCCAATAGCCAGTCGGTGCCTGCCGGTGAGCGTGGAAGTGTGGTCTGCCACAAGCGGGCAGCAGGAGCGGGGCTGTCAGCATCAGCTTGGAGATGGTATTTTAACCTCGATGCGCTCTGAAACTACGGGGCGGCCAAGGACAAAAAATACACATGCGTTAATCGCGTTCAAATTATTAGTGGCGTAATTTTTTTATTATTATCGGTATTGGTCTTGAGAAGCAGGAAGTTATCGGTATCGGTTTCAAAAAACCAATATCGTGCATCCCTAATAATAATACATTATATTTAGGGATGTCCCGATCACCTTTTTTTGCTCCCGATCCGATTCCGATCATTTGATTTTGACAATCTGCCGATACCGATTTTTCCCGATCCGATATTTATGCAATGCATTAAGAGAAAAAAAAGGTAACAGATAACGGCTGGTCATCCAACGCGATGAATTCAGCTATCTAGGCTGTTATTGTGTTGGCCTTTTCACTGTTCTGGGGCAGTTTCTCTTTCCTTTTAAAAGTCTCTGAAAGTGTCGGTTGTTTCAGTGCCGTTACCTGAGTGGCCTCTGTGTACTCGTCGTGTTGTTGTTGGTGTTTGTTTCTCAGGTAGCGTATTAGATTGGTCGTGTTGAACGTAGCTCTGTTCTTTCCACCACGCGGAACCTCTGCCTTGCAAACATTGCATCTGGCTGTTACACTGCCTTCGCTTTCAATTTCATAATACTTCCAAACTCCTGACATTTTCTCTGTCCCGACTCCCGAGTCACCAGCTGAACGTAGCCTCTCGTTAGCTTACTGCTACTATTAGACACTGCGCCCTGCCCACTAGGGCTGTGGCGATACACTAATCTCACAATACGATACGATACACAGCCAACGATACGATATATATCACTATATTCAGCCAACGATACGATTCGATATAATTCGATACACTTATATCATTTTCTGAAAGATTTTAAAGGGACAGTGGGATTTTGGTGACCTCTTGTGAGTGTTCCATTGACTTGGATTGAATTAATTCAACTGAAAACTGAAAGCATCAATTATACAATATATGGCTCTGACAGAGAGTCTCCAGCTTGCAAATGCTGGACAAAATGAATCAAAAGATGTGGTGAGAAAATTGGTTTCATTTATTGAAACAGTGCAAACTGTAGCTTACAAGCCTTTGAAACGTAAGTACATAAAGTGCAGTATCACAATGGACAATGGAGAATGAAAAGGTGCAGCAGGTGGCGGAACACGGGGGATTTGAATGGGACTTGTTAGAAATTAAAATCAATGTTTTGATGGCATAAAGTACCATAAACATACCGTCAGTTTAAATGCTGTTTTATACTGAAAAACCAGAAGTTGTTGTGCACAACCAGTTGTTGAGCTTTTATTCTGAAAATCCTTCATCTCCGGTTAGCATTTAGCATGTGGCTAATATACCATTTCCTATAGAGGTGAATTTAGTAGCGATATGACACGGAGTGTTGCACACCGAAACCTACTGCTTTCAACACTACAACTATAGACGTCGAGATATTATTATTGCTGAATATTAAATGAAGGTACAGTTTATTTGAATACGTTTGTTTACAGACGTGGGTAGCATGAGACAACATTCGGAACTACCGGAAATGATACCAGCCGTGAGGTATTTTTGGAGTATTGATTACAGCGTTTAAAATGTATTAAATGAAAAGTCATGAAAGAGATAAGGAGGAGAAAAGGCGTGTTTAGTTATATATTTAATGTGCAATGTCTGAATCCTCTGTAATGCGCAACAACGAACATTGGAGACGTGGAGGGCCGATCCCCAGCAGCGCCAACCGGCCCACAGGGAGGAGCCAGCAGAGGATATTTAACAGCTGGAAAGGTGGAGCTCGCTCTCTTCCCTTCGCTCACGAGAGCCAGAACACAGCTGTTTTTCTGACTGAACCATCTTCTGCTTGTAACATTACCGCGCTTTTTATTAATTAAAGTATACATTTGAACATTCTCAGAGACTCAATTAGTCTCCTTTTTAAAGCTTCTCTCCTGGACACGAGTATAACGAACACAGTTATCAGACTTAATGTATCGATACTAGGGGTGTAACGGTACACGTACCGAAATTATTCGGTACGGGCCCTTCGGTTCGGTACACGTGTGTACCGAAGTGTACCGAACGCATATAACGTTAAACGTAAAAAATTGAGAACGTGAACAACTTCTTGGAAGTAATCTCAGGTGCTGCGTCGCAGCATTCAGAGTAATTTGCACCCATTGTGATCAACGCGTCATAGAGCGAGCAAGTCATTTAATTGGACGAGCTGGTCAGAGGGATGCGTTCAAATGTAGTCAGTAATTTGAGGAACTGTCGAAATGGCGAACGCAGATAAAGTTGAGCTCGAAAATCCTCCAGCATCATTGAAGTCTCCGGTTTGGGAACATTTTCGTTTCGCAGTTACGAACAAGGATGACGGACAAAGACAGGTGGACCGAACCAAAGCTGTTTGTCGGCATTGTTCAACTAAAATTGGTTACGCGGCTGGCAATACATCAAACTTGCACACTCATTTGAAAAGGCATCACCCGAACGTGAATATCACCGGTACCAAAAGACTGAAGTGCAAACCCAACCCCCATTAGCATTTAAGCCTCCACCACTCGCAGAGAGTTCAGACCGAGCCAAAGCTATTACAAACGGCAAATATCCTTATGTTGCCATGTTAGCAAAGCGCTACCTGGCTGTATCTGCTACTACCTCTGTCCCTAGCGAGAGGGTGTTCTCCACAGCAGGAGACATTGCTAGTGCCAGCTGCCAGCAGATCTGCCCTTTCGGCAAGCAATGTGGACAAGTTCATCTTTCTTTAAAAAAACATGAAAATACAATGACAAGCAAGTCCTAATGTCACACTGGCTGCTTAGGTACTAGTACAGTACAGTTCAAATACAGATTATTTCAGTTCATCGAAAAGCTGCACCTTAATGTTTATTTTATTATATTTTATATTTATTTGAGTGAATATTCATAGTTTAATAATAATTAAAAACCCAAAACTAATAGTTTATGTTTTGTGAGTACTAGTACAGTAAAGTTCAAATACAGATTATTTCAGTTCATCGAAATGCTGCACCTTAATGTTTATTTTATTATATTTTGTATTTATTTGAGTGAATACATTATTCACAGTTTAATAATCATTTTTAAAAAATCTGTTATGTTTTGTGATCATTTTTTCTGCTGTACCGAAAACGTACCGTGACCTAAAAACCGAGGTACGTACCGAACCAAAATGTTTGTGAACCGTTACACCCCTAATCGATACCCGCGGCTGAAATATCGATACTTTCTCGGAAAACTAAATATCGATATATATCGCAAGATCGATTAAATTGCACAGCCCTACTGCCCACTCTGTTGCCAGATTTCAGAGAAATAAGCAACCAGGTCTATGAAAACAAGCCCAAAGAAAGCAACACATACATGATGTTGTGTAATTTTAAACCAAAACTAAGTCCTCAGGATGACTTTAAGACGTGAACATGGTCATTTTTGTTTTGTAACATTAAATAAAAAAAAGGGAAAAAAAAAAAAAATCCCGATCCCCGATTTTTTTTAAATCACGTGATCGGGACATCTCTAATTATATTTATAGCCTATAGGCCTAGCGCTTTTCTACAACTCAAAGACGCTTGCACGCTTACACATGTCCTGCAATACACATGCTGCAGCTGCCCAGCTGCTCACTGTTTGTAAAAGTAAATAAATAGTATTTTCATTTCAATAATGTACTTTCTATACCCTGCTTCATAAACAATACTGACATCCCTGTGCTCCTCCGAGTCTGGGGGTCCGGGGATGTGAGGACAGCGCGAGGACACAGACAGGGAGGCTGCTAAAGGAAATAAAGGAAAATAAAGGAAATGGTGGTCAATATTAACAACATAGGAGTTAAAACGCTTAATAACCTTCATTACGTGTTAGAGAAAGAACATGAGAAAGTTTGACAAAGACGAGGCTGTTAAACGGGCAGCGGAGCCGCTGTGTGTAGAAAGAGAGAGAGACGCTGAGCTGCGCCGTGCAGCGATCAGCTGATACGGAGCATAGAGAGAGAGAGCTGCAGTCCTCAGGGCTCGGCCTCGCCTCCTGTCCTCACAACTTTTGTGTGGACAGTTTTGCTTCCCAACCCTGCCTGTGCTACACTTCCCGCCCTGCCCCGTCTAACTGTACAGAAAACGGCGAGATGCATTTCCTTAGGAATCGACAAGCAGAACCGAAACTAACATTTCTAAACGAACAATGGCAGACACGGACAATTTGCGAATGAGTTCTGCCTTTTGTAAACTGAATGTATCAATAATTTGTCAATAAATCAGGCCGAAAAACGTCACTTGTCTGCCGGACAAGTCAATTGAAAGATCTACTTGTCCGATATTGTAAATAACACGTCCCGGACGGTGGGACGTGTACTTTTTCGCACACTGCCACACACACACACAGATCATGCGCCTTCAGGGGCGGCGCCAGGGGGTAGCTTGGAGTTGCTATAGCAACTCCAACAATTGGCCTAGCAACGGCTTAGCAACCCCATTGTTTTGTTATGAAAATGTATCTATATTTATACACATTCTCGCGAGATCTATCAGGGGTTGTTGTTCGCTCCCATCGCTCTAAACGCTCAAGTTTCACCAATGTTTTCACCGCGGCTGCCAGCTGTGTTTACTCGCATCATTCAAACAAGACGCGCTGGCTCAGGAGCTACAACTACAACAAAATGAACATATTTTACCGTGATTTAATTGTAATACACGTTTCTAAATGATGCCGAAGTAACAACATACTGATACAGGTTAGTAAAAACCATGAATTAATGCTTTGACAAGTCTGCAGACAGACGGCAGAGAAACACCTTTTAAAATGCTTGTTTTCTGAATGAAGATCGGGTCGACCAGGCTAAGCTAACGTTGTATATAGGCCTACTCCGTCCACACTCACAACAACGGCCTACAGACATAAATAAAGCAGCGACTGTATTCGCCATGACACAGACAGTCTGTGGTTTGTACTTGTTTAACTTTTGTACAGTTTCTGAACAGATATGAGGAGCTGTGAGCTCTGAGGGCTAAGAGCTAACGGCTGATGTTTTCTGGTTGAACGTCAGTGGCTGGCTGAGATCCTCACCAATGTCTGTGTGTGTGTGTGTGTGTGTGTGTGTGTGTGTGTGTGTGTGTGTGTGTGTGTGTGTGTGTGTGTGTGTGTGTGTGTGTGTGTGTGTGTGTGTGTGTGTGTGTGTGTGTGTGTGTGTGTGTGTGTGTGTGTGTGTGTGTGTGTGTGTGTGTGTGTGTGTGTGTGTGTGTGTGTGTGTGTGTGTGTGTGTGTGTTGGAGCTATGTGCAACTCAAGGCATATACTCGAGGTTAAATGCCACAGCATGCCAGTTGCAACAGTGAACGATCGCTATTGTGTACTTGTACGCTCAGGGTGTGATGGTATTATACAAAAATATTGTAGGAGCACAGAAACAGTGTTCAAATTCTGCTTTTACAAACTTATTTTGGTTGTGCTTACCTTGCAAAGTAATGTTATAAGTGTCAAAGGAATGTTTTTAATCTAAATATTAAGGATAATATTGTAGCGTGACCAAGTAGTTATTTCAGTTATCAGATGGGCACAGTTTTAGTACATTTGTAAAGTTATTTAGGCAATGTTGTTGGTGGGAGTTAGGGAGAGACCGCCCCTTCCAGGTGTGAGTGTGGAGGGAGTACGAGACGGTAGGAGTTGTCATAGAGTGTAGGGAAAAGTCATAATGAGTGTTATACTATTCATTGGTTCTGTAAGGCGTGGCTGTGGCCGTCAATACCAGAAAATAAAGAGACCGTTTTCGACATCGAAGGCTCGAGTGATCTGTGATCTTGAATAGCGGCGAACGCTACAATATGAACAGGCTCGTGCTTGGCCCACTGGGATTGTTGGTCGCCTTGGTGACTGGACATCTCCTTCATAAAACTAATAAAAGGGGGAGTAATCGGGCAGTTCGATGTGTGTAGAGGTGTGTGTGTTTAACACGTAGCAGCCTGCAGTCACTCTTAAGCTGTTCTGATGAAGGTAAACACAGCGAAGGCGGTGCGTAAAAAGGCACAGCTCTCGGCGCGCTGGTGCTGCACTTCTCAGAGACGGAGTTACACGTCCCGCTGCCTCCTGATGCTGCCTGCAGCCATTTCATGAAGTGAAGGAGGTTTTCCTTCTATAAAACAGCTGCGGGCAGCAGATACCGTGAGAGTCCCGGACATGAATTCATAGATCAAGGCAGACTGGTTTACTCTCCTGTTTTGCCGATCCGGTGCTTAAACAAATAGCTCTTCACCCCTGGCCGACATGTCCTTAAAATGAAGTCTGATATCTCAAATAATGTGCACGGTAGGGCTGTGCGATTATGGCAAAAATCATAATCACGATTATTTGGGCCAATAATTGATATCACGATTATTTTGACGATTATTCATTGACCATTTATTGAACTTTAAAACAAATAATATTTTACCAATAAACAAGAACAACAAATATGTTGGAGCGCACTTCCAAAACCATACTAAACATTAGGGGTGTAACGGTACACGTACCCGTACCGAAATTATTCGGTACGGGCCCTTCGGTTCGGTACACGTGTGTACCGAAGTGTACCAAACGAATATAACGTTAAACGTAAAAAATTGAGAACGTGAACAACTTTTTGGAAGTAATCTCAGGTGCTGCGTCGCAGCATTCAGAGTCATTTGCTCACATTGGGTTCAACGCGTCATAGAGCGAGCAAGTCATTTCATTGGGCTGGTCAGAGGGATGCGTTCAAATTAGTGTTGCACGGTGTACCGATACTTGAAAGGTACCGCGATACCCTTTCGTTAAAAACGGTACGATTCCTCCGTTTCATTAGTATCGGTACTTTAAGAATGACGGGGAAAAGTACTCCCGTGAAAAAGCGCCGTTTTAATAAGAGCCGTGTGTGTTCAGCGCTGTGTGTTCAGCGCTCTGCTTCCACTCCCTGCAGCTGTGCCTGCAGTCCCGCTCCTCTCAAGCACGTTCTAAGTCCCTCCCCTCTCTCGTGCACGCGGCCACGCGCTAGCTGCCAGAGCATGTGAGAAAACGAGAAGCATGGCTGCAAGTGGGAGTGCAACTGCCGCTGCGCCTCGGCTTGTTGACAAAAAAGACGCCAGAAGTCTGTGAACGGGCCGTTCAGAGCAGAGCTCCCTGTCGGAGCGGCAGAGCGTGATCTTCACTGAAAAGTGTTTCTGTCGCAATATTATCGTTGAGCAAACTTAACTAGCAAACTAGCATCACTATCTGCTAACGTTAGCTTTAGCCTTCGTTTTCTATTAGTTTTTTTCATAGGCTATAAACGGAGGTGGTATAAGTATATATCTTGTACTTGAGTAAAAGTAGAAGTACCCGGGTCTTGTACTTGAGTTAAAGTAGAAGTACCAGAATGTAGGAACAATCCTGCAATTAAAATGTTCCTCAAATAAAAGTACAAAAGTATTATCATCAAAATATAGTTAAAGTAGCGACAGTAAAAGTAGAAGTACTCAGGTCTTGTACTAGAAGCACCAGAGTGTAGGAATACTCTGTTACAGTAAAAGTACTGCATTCAAAATGTTCCTCAAGTAAAAGTATTAAAGTAGCGACAGTAAAAGTAGTCATTGTGCAGATTGGTCCATTTCAGAATAATATATATGATGTGTTTTATAATGATTGATCATGAAAGTGTTCTCAAAGCTGGTAAAGGTGCAGCTAGTTTGAATCTTGTGGATTTACTCCAGGTGGAACTAAAGTCTGATTTAACACTTGATTATATTTCACATCATTCATCCACATCTGTGAAGTAACTAAAGGGATTAATACATGTAGTGGAGTAAAAGTACACCATGTACCTCTGAACTGTAGTGGATTAGAAGAACAAAGTAGCAAAAGAAACATTGAAATACTTAAATAAAGTACAAGTATCTCAAAATTGTACCCAAGTAGTACTTGAGTTTATGAACTTAGTTACTTTACACCAGTGGCTATAAAGATAGAAAGACTAAGCCTTGCACAGAGGCATGAAAATACATTTTCAAAATGCTCAACAGTGCTGCCAAAATGTTAAACTCACTGCTACACAATTAAAATAAATGCTTTTATATATATTTATATTAGATGTGACTCTTTGGTGTTTCTGTTCTTAGTAACACTGCTGCTAAAATCATCTGTTATTCCTAATTTTAAAGCCGATATTCCGTGTTTCCCTTTTTTTAAGAAAAGTATCGAAAAAGAATCGGAATCGCAATTCTTGACTTGGTATCGGTATCGAAACCAAAATGTTGGTATCGTGACAACACTAGTTCAAATGTAGTCAGTAATTTAAGGAACTGTCAAATTAATGGCGAACGCAGATAAAGTTGAGCTCGAAAATCCTCCAGCATCATTGAAGTCTCCGGTTTGGGAACATTTTGGTTTCGCAGTTACGAACAAGGATGACGGACAAAGACAGGTGGACCGAACCAAAGCTGTTTGTCGGCATTGTTCAACTAACATTGGTTACGCGGCTGGCAATACATCAAGCTTGCACACTCATTTGAAAAGGCATCACCCGAACGTGAATATCACCGGTACCAAGAGACTGCAGTGCAAACTCCCGCTAGCATTTAAGCCTCCACCACTCGCAAATAGTTCAGACCGAGCCAAAGCTATTACAAACGCCAAATATCCTTATGTTGCCATGTTAGCAAAGCGCTACCTGGCTGTATCTGCTACTACCTCTGTCCCTAGCGAGAGGGTGTTCTCCACAGCAGGAGACATTGTTAGTGCCAGCTGCCAGCAGATCTGCCCTTTCGGCAAGCAATGTGGACAAGTTCATCTTTCTTTAAAAAAAACATGAAAATACAATAACAAGCAAATCCTAATGTCAAACTGGCTGCTTAGGTGCTAGTACAGTACAGTTCAAATACAGATTATTTCAGTTCATCGAAATGCTGCACCTTAATGTTTATTTTATTATATTTTGTATTTATTTGAGTGAATACATTATTCACAGTTTAATAATAATAAAAAAATATATATATATATATATATATGTTTTGTTTTGTGAAAAAAATTCTGCTGTACCGAAAACGTACCGAACCGAACCGTGACCAAAAAACCGAGGTACGTACCGAACCGAAATGTTTGTGAACCGTTACACTCCTACTAAACATATATTATTAATATGATAGATACAAATAAATTAGACCAAAATAAATTAAATCAAATATGTTGCAGTGCACGGTCACAACCTACTGAAAACTCCTTAACATATAGCCAACATTTTGGTAAAACATATTCAACATATTCCACTCAGTTAAACGTTGAAGGCTGGCCAACCGTCATGGTCCAGAAGTAACAGGAAATAAATGTTGAACTACAATTTAAGACCAAATAAAAATGTTTAGGCCACCATGGCAAATGCTGGTAGGGCTGCTCATGTCGTCTCTTAAAGATTGTTTACATGGTCTGGTTTCAGAAATGAGCGCAGGCAGGTGACAATATTGCCACCTGTACTGAAGACCCTCAGCCACGCCCCGACACAGGGGTGACGCCGGCCAATCACAAAGCTTTGATGCGTTCAAGTGCATTATTCTGGCACAGGAATGTTATGTTATGTTACAGGACATTAACGATAAAACAGAATATTGTTGTTCTATTTTTAGACACATCTCGCGATCGACTGGTTGGGCACCCCAGGGCTAGACCATAGGTCTGTTGTGGTCGCAAAGTAGTCAGCTGAAGCCACATCTCTCTCAACTTCCCCACGGCATTTGTCATATAGCGCAGGCAGCGCAGACCTGCTGAAATAATACCGAGACGGCATCGCGTAACGCTTGTCCAACGTGTTGACAAGTTGCTTAAAGCCCTGGTTGCTAACAGTGCTAACTGGGCACATATCTTTAGCGATGTGAAATGTAATGGCAAAGTACTTAGTGGAAATAGTTTTACCCTTCTCTTTAACGAGTTGCTGCTTTTGTTCTGACATCTTCGCTCGCGCTGAACACTCACAACACATGTCACTCGTGGCCGAGTGGGCTTTTAGGGAGGGGCGAAAGCGCACCCAGCAAAATAATCGTGTTTTCATAATCGTCGCAAACCATAATCGTAATCGCGATTAAAATACGATTAATTGCACAGCCCTAGTGCACGGCCATTTCCCCACATAAACACAACAGTCTGCAATGAAACGGTTGTCTCCTGTGCGCTCCTCTTCCTACTTGGCGCACCGGTAACTTTCTCGTGCGCACGAGAGGCTGAGACCTTAGGCTGAGCCGCCGAATCCCTCGGAACATCATAAAAGCCATTTTCAACGGTTTTCTGGTGAAAGATTAACTAGGCTACTGGATGAAATAATACCGGGGGTTGGGAACCCCTGCACTACGGGACTTCACAGATGCACTCTCAGGTGAGGACTTGTGTTTATTTAAATGTGTTATTATTTATATTTTTTTAATTAGAAAAGTGGTAATACAATCAATACAATAACCTGCTATTTGTCCTCTTTTTTTCTTTTTAGGTGAGGACTATGTGAGTGTGTCTTATGTAAAGCCAGTGCTTCATATTATTGCTACACACACATTATATTGCAGTTTTAGTGTCGCCAACTCCGTTTCTAATATGCAAAATGCGATTATTTTTAGTATTTTCGATCTTTCCAATCCCGTCGAGAGATCTCTCTCCCCTGCCTGCTTGGGAGGGGGCGGGGCAGTTTACACACACGCAGCTGCTCCATGCAGCAACACACACACACACGGAGGAGATGGCGGAGAGAAGCGCTCCGAGGTGGTTAAACTATAGCCGTGTCGATGTGGACAATGCTCGTTGCCAAAAGTGGAATAAAAGTTTAGCATGTAAGGGCGGTAACACGAGCAATTTGTCTAAACATTTAGCAAAAGAGCTCCACATTCAGACGGAGGAATGCACCGAGTTGGACTGTCTTTCTAGCAGCTCTGTAGCCCCGTCCACGAGGTACGTTTCCACGTCAGGTGTTCTGTATGCTAGCAGCAACACATGAGTTAACTACATTATACAAACATGGGTTAATGATTAGAGGAAACGGAGTTATTTATTTTGTTAAAGTTCCAGCTATTCTGTCATCAGATTATTTAATACGATTTGTTAAAGCATTGTTGTTTCTTTTGATGTGAAATATTATTTATTTAATTGAAATAAAAAGCAATGTTAGTTTTGTTCACAATTTGTTTAGTTAGTTTAACTTGTTTTTTTCTCCAAAAGAACCGATAAGAGTACCGTTAAAAGACCGGACCGATAAAAGTAGTATTACCGTTAAAACCTTTACGATCCCTAGCCCTCAGGCAGAAGAAAACCAGGGCCCCCACCAAAATAAAGCTAAGAAAACACTGGCCAGCTTTTTGAAGACCTCTGCTGTAACTGCAGCTGGCACATCTGCTTCTCCATCCCTAAAAGAAGCAATAGAGGCAGAATTGAAGTCCTACCTGTCCGTACCAAATGCAGACAGTGAAATGGATCCTCTGGAATGGTGGCAAAACCATGACGGAAACTTTCCAAGGGTTAGCCAATTAGCTAGAATGTATCTCTGCATTCCGGCAACTAGTGCTCAGCACTGGTGGCAATATTGTCACATGGCAAAGGGCAAGTCTCAAGCCAGAGAAAGTCGACAAACTGATTTTCTTGGCAACAAATCTGTGACTGTGTTCTGTCATACAACAAGAAAAGTAAAAAAAAAAAAAAACTATAACAAAAGAAAACTGATGTGAAAGCCATGCTCTAAAGCTGTCTAGTCAGGATTCAGACAGTATTGCACTTCATGTATTGTTTTGGTTGGCTTATATTTTATTTTATCAATAAGGTATTTATATTGTTTTTCCCTTTTGAAACAGATGTTCAGTTATGATAAAGTCTTTGATTGCACTTGTGAAGCCGACATTTGAGCGGCCTGACCAAGCAAGGAGGCAGAGGCAGAACGTCCAAAAATATAACCCAGTGTGGGCATTTATTACATTCGAGCACAGGACACAGCCTCAATCTTGCTGTTCCCGTGAGCACAGTCACCAGCCACAAGGATCTCACACACCCTACCAGCCAACACAGACAGGGAAACAGTGCCTAAATACCCACACACTAATCAGCAATTAGACGCAGGTGGGGGGGGGGAGGAGACAACACAGGGCACCAGGTGAACATAATCAGGAGTAACAGACATGGGGAAAGGGAAACACTTTTCAAAATAAAACCACATGTGCCGAAGCCGTCAGTCCACAGTGTCGAAGTTACCTTCGTCACAGCACTTCAAGTCTAAAGTTTACATTTTAATTGTTTGGCACCTCATTGATGTTTTATGTTTTACTTAGTTATGTTTTACTCTCCTATTCATGTTTATTGATGTTACATCACTGCTAGTGCTACCTAAAACAGAAAGTGAATTTTTATACTGAGAAACTGTGCCTTGAATATTTTATTTTATTTAGCAAGAGAGTGCCCTTTACTTGGTGAATAAACCAGTGTTAACGTTTGTTGTGTAGGGTGTAGGCCTACCTACTTGAACACTGAGGAAGCATATCGTCGGGTTACGTATTGTAACCCTTGTCATTTTAGCACAGGCGGAGCCCTCTACTGGACTCTATGGGTACTACCTTATCATGCAAGCATTCACCTACTGAGATTTCTATGGACGTAGCCGGCCCCGGGGCGGGCCTACCTGAATGCGTGCGCATCTCACTTCCGTATAAAAGGAGGCCTCGCCTCCTGACCATCATCCTACACCACTCTTCAGCGAGCGGTATAGGACAGGCAGTGCCCCAAGGTAGAGGGCTCCGCCTGTGTTAATATAACAAGGGTTACAATACGTAACCCGACGTTATATCTCTCACAGGCTTGTGATGCACGCACTGTCGTCCAGCACACCGTTCCACCTCACTGTCCCTGACCGGCTTTAGCAGCCGCTGCGCCTCACTCACCTCCCCCTCGGTTGTAACCGTGGAGAAGTCTGGGCTGCGGCCGATAGAGCACACCCTTACGCGCTTGCCTCGCGAAAAAAAGTGTGCTCGAAAAAAACAGTGCTGAGGGCTCCCCTGCGTCCACCTATAGGGAGACAGGGAAAAAACCCCAGCCTTGTAAGGGTTCACTATGCACTCTCCCTCCTGAGTCCCTAAAGAACAGCTCCTTATATCCGTTAGCGCAGCTAGCTAGCACCAGATGCTAACAACAACAATACACGTAGGGTGTGCGCATTCTCTCTCTCTCGCTCGCTCGCGCCACACATACACACACCCTCCTGGTCCTCCCAATAGCCAGTCGGTGCCTGCCGGTGAGCGTGGAAGTGTGGTCTGCCACAAGCGGGCAGCAGGAGCGGGGCTGTCAGCATCAGCTTGTACATGGTATTTTAACCTCGATGCGCTCTGAAACTACGGGGCGGCCGAGGACAAAAAATACACATGCGTTAATCGCGTTAAGATAATTAGTGGTGTTCATTTTTTTTTTTGCGTTAACGCGTTAACTTGACATCCCTAATAATTGCATCTATATTATTTTTTTTACTTATTTTTCAGATTTTGTGATTCATTTTGCTATGATATTATTATTAAGCATATGAAATTGAATCGTTTTATAATATCTATTAAATCTAAGTTTGTATTCGTATTTATTGTAAAGAAGCTGACAGAGTGGAGAGCAGACTGTCACACAAAAAAAAAATACAAGGTGATTTTGTTCATATTCTTAAAAGATGTAAAGAAGAAGAGACACAGTACTGCCTCCTTCTTATTTAGTTTAGTTTAACTATTTAACCCAGAACACATCGCACACAAATCAAAATGAAAGACGGGTTCAGATAAAAACCTTAAGCCCCTGGTGCACGCAACTCTTAATCTTCCCATAATGTTGTGACAAAACATAAGCAAAATATACGTATGAGTGCCACCCAGTCCAGAGAAAGTGCCTATTTAGAAACTGATAAGCAGAACCTTACTTTGACCCATATTTCGGTTACGGAAAAATCTAATGCAGTAACACAGGTTTTGACTGTAAATGTTCAAACCCAAAAGGCGACTAATGCAAATTACGTATTTCCTCATCCAAAACAGAAGATATAACAACCTTATTGCAATCGCTCCTCAATGCCAAAATGCTGAAAACGTGGCATACTAAAATGTAGCATTTTGTGAAGGTAAACCATTTGTGATATGATCATGAAAATGTTGTTTGAAGCATCTTTAACTTCTTAGCAGACAAAAAAACAGAATGCAAACTGGTATAGAGCAGTGTATCAAAGTACATTGGAATATGTGTGTGTTTGTTTGTTTTAGCATGCTCAAATTGGTATGGATAATCGTGAAACTGGTACTGACCACTACATTTCTGATACGATGACAACCCTAGCATGTCACCTCCTCTTGGGACATGCATGTGTCAAACATCAAAAAGCATCGTCCAACAAAGTGCTACTCTTTGCCACATGTGTTGTATGTGGAGTATTTAGGTAGATGAGACCCCCCAGGGTTCATGATGGTTCAATGCTTCTGGGTTTGTTGATGTCATCGGTGACACTTTGTCTCTGTATTACATCACATGAACCACGCTAAAAAGGAACGATACAATAACCTTCAGCGACTATTTCTGAACTGAGATCCACACATTCAGTTCCTTTAAGAACAATAGGTTAGTGCAGTAAGGATAACTTTGTTTGTCTTCATTTTAAACATACACAGCTATTATAGTACTAGGTATTTTAAGTTAAATAACCTCATTTAGTTTGATGCTGCTGAATGATTTTTTATATTTTGTATTCTAAGCAGGGATGTAAGGGAAACATATTTTTAACACACTTTCCTTTTGCTTCCTATTGATCATGTGTTGTAAACCTCTCAGACGTGAACTCTTCTGTAATAACAGCATCAAGCTAGTGTGGGAACATTTGTAGAAGGGTCTTCTTTATCATACTGCTTGTTTGGCTTTGCTGATGCATGAGTGGAGGTCATGGCTCATTCCCAGTTTTTAACTCCGCACTTCTTAATGTGATAAAGCTATACAGTACAGCCAAGCAGCCAGGGGGAGCATTAAAGGGTTAACATTCAGGCGCGTAAATACTGTCCTCTGATCTGAAGGGGATTGTTCACCTAACGAAACACGATTAACACCTGAGGTCTCCCCAAAAACACTAGCAGAGTGCCGCCGAAAGGCAACAAACATACAGCGGCAGCAGGGCATAAAGCCCGGCAATACACGCATCATTACAGCCCGCTGACACAGGCTTCAGCGCGGGCTACTGTATTTCATGTTACGGAGGGGAAAGTGATGAGCCCGTTTCATCACAGTAAAACAAAACAGTCATTATTTGCAGCTCGAAATAGCGTAACTGTGTCAATACTCAATACTGCTTAATGGACGATAATAACTGAGCCTGTCTGTTCCCGCTGGAGCTCAGGGCTCCAGTCCGGGCTATTGTCAGCCATAGCTTCTGCCGCCTGGCAGGAAGGCAGCAGAGGCTCGGTTCAGACTCGGGTCGTGATTTTCATCCGTGTTCTGTATAATTCCTCGGTGAAAGCTCGCACAGAACAACGGTTACACAAAATAAAAGCAAAGTATCGGCATGAAAGCGGCTATTAAGAGGGGGAATGGGGGACAAATGAGCAGCGAGTGTGCCGAGGCTCCCCTCGCTGCCTATGCCGCCCGCCCGCTCTCTAACCCGGGGAGGGTTCGTGTAGGCTATGCGGGATGTCAAATACACACAAAGTGCAGATAATAGACAAAGCACACAGCGACAGAGCTTTATAACCCAACAGAACTTTTAATAAGGGAATCTAATTTGCGAAAAAATGTCACAGCCCGGTCTGTCTATATTTAACTCCGCCTTCCCCTTCTTCTCCAGCGGCCTCTCTTCAGATGTACACGGCCGAGCGAGAGCCACAAAGCTGTCAAACGCGCCGAGAGCTCGCCATTTTTGTTTGTTTCCAGCAAATGCAACCCGCCACAAAAACACAACGTGAGCAATGTGGGCTTACCTGCCGTGGAACCAGTCCTTGCAAGCATCGCACTCGATCATAAACTGGGTCACGTCGTAAGGTAATCTGCAGATGCAATATACTGCTACAGTCGCCATGTTCAATTCACAACTACGTCGGGATAGACTGGGGGGGCTGCAGGAGGAACAACGTCCTGCAAACAATATGATCCAATATGATGTCCCCCAGAAAAAAAGCCAGGGGCAGAGCCGCCGGTCGGACACATGAACCTAAACGCACTACTCCATCACAAAACGGCCGGGGGCTGGAAACGACGGAGGCTTGTGTAGAAGGCTTTCCTCAATGCATTTATCATCATTATTATTATTTGTATTATTACTATGTGCATGCCCCCTGGTGACTGCGCGGCACCGAGGCTCTCATAAGAGGAGCCACTAGAAAATGTATCGTCGACTCATAAAGAAATAAAGTAAAAGTTACGTCAGAGACTGCTTAAAAAAACACGGTAGCCTTAATCAAATAATAATAAATAATTTGCAATTACATAATTGCTTTTATTATTACGTGATGAATGTTAAATCAATCTACATTTCATTAAAAATGAGCAAATTAATAAAAAGTAGGAAATCCTAATTTAATAATTTGTTAATTAGTTATAATGTTTCTTCAATCAAGAAAAAATATGACATGATGTAATTACAAAAGCCATTCACTGTTTAGTCATGCTTGTTAAATATTGGAAAATCTAAGTCATTTACTTTTCTAATGATTTCTCATAGGTCCTTTGTACCATTAGGATTTATACAGTCTACATTGTTATTTTTAAAAGCTGAGCACTTAGGCTATATTTGTTTCTTATGTGTTTTTATAGGTAAATAAAAAAAGAACGTGTGCGATCCTCATTGTTTTGAGTTACAGTTTTAGAGTTGATCAGGAATTATTAAATGAAAAGTAGTCACATCTCTGGCTTCATAATTCACATGCATTCATTTTTAGAGGCATTACGATATCTAACCTCTATATGACAGAATGGCCTTGCTGCACGTTTCCTCAGAAATGATTTGTTTGTTTTAAAGTACCCAGGGTTAAAATGTCTCATTTTTAAATTTCATGTAAAGAAACTGCTTAAAAAACTGAGGGTTAGGTTTCTTTTACAGAAATAAGTCCTGCTTCTCGCTTGAGGCCAGGAAAAGGCTAGTCACTGTGACCTTTTGACCTGTGCTGGACTATGGTGATTTGTTATATATGAATGCACCTGCCCATTGCCTGAGCAAGTTAGATGCTGCGTATCACAGCGCACTGAGATTTTTGACAAATTGTAAAGCATTACTCATCACTGTACCCTGTATACCAAGGCGGTTTTGCCATCACTTACTGTACGGAGGCTCAGTCACTGGTACTTTTTCATTTACAAAGCCATGTTGGATAAACTACCATCTTATATCTGCTCCCTGATCTCTCGGCGAATTGAAAGTACTTATTGCCTGAGATCGCATGCTGTGGTTTTATTAAATGTGCCAAGTGCTAGGACTGTCTTAGGGAAGAAAGCTTTTAGACGTGCAGCTCCACTAACATGGAGCAGTCTGCAAAAAGAATGGAAAATTACCAATCTGGTACCACTACATGTTTTTAAAGCTCGGTTGGATGCTACACAATCAGATGCTGTTGGTACCTGTACATGTGGTTAGATGTAAATTGTAATCCCTGTAATTGTTCCCTGTTTTGCTGAATGATGTCCTTTTGTTGTTCTGTTGTTTATGTTTTTATGTCTTCTTGTGGAACCTACTGCTGCAGGTCTCCCTTGAAAAAGAAATCAATGATCTCAATGGGATTTCACCTGGATAAATAAAGGTTTTGAATTTAATTTAATTGAAAGTTGGGTCTCATAATGATGCTGCAGGTCAAAGTTCACCCACACCCATTAGTCTACTCTAGACTCTAGAATATGTAGTATTTTTGTATGCATTGCTATTGTAAAACAGGGAAGAAAGCTGAAAGCATCAGATACGATACGATAACGATACGATAATACTTTATTTGTCAGATCAAGTTTGAAATTTGACTTGCGTCACAGCAGCTCCATGTCCAACATCAACAGACAAGTATCCAGACACAATACATGAAACACAAACAAACATTTAACATAACAGCACAATCAGTGAGAGAAAACATAACAGATGTCTATATGAATGATAAGTTAACTAAGCGCAACGCTAACATAGCTAGAAAAGCGCTCTACCTAAAGAAACAGAGAAAAATTCAAAACACTTGGACTTCAAACTGTAAAATATGTATTAAAGGAGACCTATCATGCTATATTTAAATGATATAGTGTATGACCATACCTATATAAGGTATATTTATACATTTTATTTTTCAAAATACCAAACAGATCATTTTTTAGACATGCCTCGTTTCGCTCATTTTCGCTTTATTCCAAGCCCGTCTTTGAAAATTCTGAGCAGCAGCTGACAAGCCGACTGAGCCCCCCTGCAGAAGAGCAGGCATGAGCCGGCGAGAGTCACGTTACCATGCTGTGATTACGAGTGTCGAATAAACATGTCATCTCAGAGCAATGCATGTGTTCAAGCATATTATCAATTTGATCCAGAAACTGACCCTGAAGCAGCGGAGGTTTTGGTGGAGGTGCAAAAATCTCGGTTGCAGCAGGACGTTTCTGAATGGTTAGCTGACAAGCTGTTGTCCCTATTTATTTTACTCTGTTACGATGCTTGCTCCTTATTCCGTTCATATTTTGGCTAATTAGCAAGAATGCAATGTGTACAGTTTGTGACGCAAAAACAGCGATATATATATATATATATTTATAAAGGGAGACATTCATATTTTCAGCATATATACAATGGCCTCATTGCGTTTAATAGTTTACAGTCCTTTTCTTCCAACATCCTGCAACAACCGTTGGAAAGTTGAATAATTTAGGATGATAAAAAGTATAACTCCAACAACACCTCAGTTGTCAGCAATGTGTGTAGTTTCATGTGTTTTTAAAAGCTCAGTTATTGACTTCTTTGTGCAAATTGCGCCACGATGCCTTCTGAACGGAGAATGTGTGCTGCATGGAGATACCACAGGTAACATTTTTGACAGCTTTACTAAGTTGTCTGTTTAAATACATTTCTCACATGTCATTCAATATACATTTATCACAATGTGTCAAGACGGATGCAGTAACCTGTATGGTGGACCATCCTGGATTGGAGCCTGTGTGCCTAAATGTGTTCTCCCTGCAGAATGCTTTGAATATTTACAGAGCTGAACATGGTGGACTACAGTTGAGGCAAATAGAGCAGTGAGTGGTTTGTTTTGACTGAAATTGTAAAACGAATGCTAATATTGTTCATGGAAATAAATACTGGTGTATATGGCTTTATGCAATCTTTCATTCTGTCATTGTACATGTACTATTATATTATATACTATACAGCAATGGCATAACACACCCATGTGTACGACAAAAAAGTCCACACAACCTTATACTTTTGAAATCAGAATATTCTTTACCCATCCAAACATGAATAATCACGACACATTTTGATATCAACTCGGAACTTTATTGTCAAAATCAACGGTTAAAAAAACCCATAAAAAAAAACTAAATGTAGCCTACTTGTATTTTGTATAAATGACACAAAATATTTTTACAGAAGCTTTGTGAGCTGGTGCTGGGGCTTCCTTGGACGCAGGATCAGAGTGGTGATTCTGGCCTGCGTTGTCCTCAGGATACGTAGGGAGTTTCCTGATCCGTGAAATGTCGATGTTGGGTTCAGACAGCAGCCAAATTGAACCGTGTAGCATACCCGGCGATGACCTCCTCCCTGTCAGGTCGCTCATAATGGTGCAGGGTCCACAAAGACTTGGTCGAAGATGAGGTCCATCAAGTTGGTCACGTAGGGCTGTGCAATGGTAAAAAAAAGCACACACAAAAATGTGGTTTAGATTAGTATATGCATGTAAAAAACTGAAACTTCTTTCTAATTTTTTTATTTTATATTTGTAAATAGTTGTATAATAAATATTTTAAACACTTACGGAATGTGGGGTCAGTCTTTACTGGTTTTGCTCTGCATTCTCCCTTCCTGGCCTTTGGGAACTGCAGTTTATACAGAGGGTTTCCAGTGGATGTAGTGGCTTGTGCACGCTCAGCGTTTTCATTGTAGTGCAGGGCTGCCAGGTACAGTCTTTCATTTCCGCCATGATAAAAAAAAATGTAAATAATAGCAAAGGATGTACAAATTGTCACTAATTAGTACGTATGCGAGGTGCTGGCCTGTAAAGAAGAACACATAGTTAGAACAAAATCATCTCAACTTAGTATTCAGGATGAGAAAATACTATTTGGATAAATATAGTTTGAAATCCCAAAAGATGGGGCTAAAACTCTCTATTTAGCAAAGCTCTTTGCTTAGCCTTTTCCAATCTGAGTTAGTTTTGAACCGTAACATGCATGCTGTGTTTCTGACTCAATACAGATGATGTGTTGGAGAGGGGCTGAGCTCAGTAGACTGACTGTAATGAGTGCTAGCCACTAATTAGCCTGTTGCTAGAGGTAAGGCCTTGTCAACAACAACAGACCAACGGGGCTTTAGCTCAGTTTTACTCGTGGTGTGTGTGTCCCCTCGCATACATACACAGTGTTGTATCCTAACACACCCCCATTTATATTCATGTGCGCAAAACAAGTAAACACACAAAAGCTTTTACATATAACGCTGCAAAAAACGGCATGTCTCATTAGCGTAGCTTAGCTTACAGATCGATGATATTTGATCGTTCTTACAGACTACAATCACAAAAGCTTTTACATATAACTCTGCAAAAAACGGCATGTCTCATTAGCGTAGCGTAGCTTAGCTTACAGATCTATGATATCTGATCGTTCTTACAGACTACAATCACAAAAGCTTTTACATATAACGCTGGAAAAAACGGCACTTGCCTACAGAAGATTACGTTTGTTATTATAACTTACTCAATATGATTTTAGAGGATACAAAATACTAATAAATAGGAGAATAAATACTTGTGTTATCGCCTAGGGCGTGGCTTTACAGCCTTCACACAGATCGCCATTACGGCAGTATGTCCGAACATGTTAGCAAATGCCTGATAATTCAAATAAAAGACAAAGCAAAGACTGCGGAGCGTACAAAATAAAATGCTACAAAAATATATAAACACCTAACCGATTACTATTTGGGTTTGAGGCGACATTGATACGGCGAAGCTACATGCTACATGCTACAAGCTAGAGATAGCTTTATCAGGAAAAACACCGCTAAATAAAAATGTACAGCTTCAAAATTGGATGTGTCCTCACTGGCCTGGTCCCGGATGGTTGGTATTGATCCCGGGTTTAGCATTACTTTGGAGGCATATCCGTGTTGGACTTGAGACAAGTTCATAAAAATGTCCGTCGTAAAATGTTTGGAACACACAAACAGAAATCTGCCGTGGTCTTCTGGCACATGTCCCTTGTAAATGAAGTCTAGCCACAGATTCATTTATTTTTCCACTGATGGCATTGCATGCAGTCCCCTGTCCCGAGTCTTGCAGCCAGCAATAGCACAACGTTTAACTATCTTAGACATCCTGGCAAGAGCAGGCAAAAACACAGATGTGGGTTGATTTAGCCTGCTGATAGCCATCCATCCATCCATCCATCTTCTCCCGCTTATCCGTGGTCGGGTCGCGGGGGTAGCAGTTCCAGCAGAGAGCCCCAAACTTTCTTTTCCCTGGCGACATCAACCAGCTCTGACTGGGGGATCCCAAGGCGCTCCCAGGCCAGCGAAGAGATATAATCCCTCCACCTGGTCCTAGGTCTACCCCTTGGTCTCTTCCCAGCTGGACGTGCCTGGAACACCTCCCTAGGGAGGCGCCCAGGTGGCATCCTAACTAGGTGCCCGAACCACCTCAACTGGCTTCTTTCGACGCGAAGGAGGAGCGGCTCAACTCCGAGTCCCTCCCTGATGACCGAACTTCTCACCTTATCTCTAAGGGAGACACCAGCCACCCGGCGGAGGAAACCCATCTCGGCCGCTTGTATCCGCGATCTCGTTCTTTCAGGTCATGACCCATCCTTCATGACCATAGGTGAGGGTAGGAGCGAAAATGGCCCGGTAGACAGAGAGCTTTGCCTTCTGGCTCAGCTCCCTTTTCGTCACAACGGTGCGGTAAAGCGACTGCAGTACCGCTCCCGCTGCTCCGATTCTCCGGCCCATCTCACGCTCCATTGTTCCCTCACTCGAGAACAAGACCCCGAGATACTTGAACTCCTTCACTTGGGGTAAGGACTCATTCCCTACTTGGAGTGAACAGTCCATCGGTTTCCTGCTGAGAACCATGGCCTCAGATTTGGAGGTGCTGATCCTCATCCCAGCCGCTTCACACTCGGTTGCGAACCGATCCAGTGAGTGCTGAAGGTCGCAGACCGATGAAGCCATTAGAACCACATCATCTGCAAAAAGCAGTGGTGCAATCCTTAGTCCACCGAACTGCAGACCCCCCCCCCCCCCACGACTACGCCTCGAAATCCGATCCATGTATATTACAAACAGGATTGGTGACAAAGCGCAGCCCTGGCGGAGGCCAACCCTCACCGGAAATGGGTCCGACTTTCTGCCGAGGACCCGGACACAGCTCTCGCTTTGGGAGTACAGAGATTGGATGGCCCTGAGTAGAGACCCCCTCACCCCATACTCCTGCAGCACCTCCCACAGTAACTCCCTGGGAACCCGGTCATACGCCTTCTCCAAGTCTACAAAACACATGTAGACCGGACAAGCGTACTCCCAGGCCCCCTCCAGGATCCTTGCGAGAGTAAAAGCTGATCCGTCGTTCCACGACCAGGACGGAATCCGCATTGTTCCTCCTCAATCTGAGGTTCGACAATCGACCTGCTGATAGCCTATATGCGAATGAGAGGTTTGGCAATGCACGTGGCCGTGGCTCATTCCCCTGATAGGTGGAGAGTTGACCAATAAGCCGAGGACTTCTCTGTGACGTAGAAAAGTGTTGAAATCTGGATCCGTTTTTTTCAGATCCGTTGCAGCCCCTTTTCTAGAGATTTGGCGAAGGAGGAAAATAGAGAGGGTTGTGTTTTCTGACACTTGGTGAGTTCCCTGGAACACCGGGGACACATATTCATGTATAAAAGACGTACAAAGGTGCATTTTGCATGATAGGTCCCCTTTAAACTAAACGGAACACCAGAGGAAGCAAAAGTGCTGGTCATCAGGAACGTCATGGATTTGGACAGATACCAGTGATCAGCATCATACACCGGACTGTGAGGTAACACACACACAAAGCCATGGCGCACACTGACGACACCTGCTCACATACATCTGAAGTCAATAGTGACATAACTCAGAGGGTAAAGGATAATGATCAATTGGAACTAAAAACATTCGAGTACACTGATCACAAGCTACATGACTTGGAACATGAAACTGATCCGGACAATAACTTTTTCGTCAACAACAACATCTGCTACTACTACACTGATGAACAATACAACCAGAATATCGAATCAAATGGCAAATTATCAATCATCCATTTTAATAGCAGAAGCCTGTATGCAAACTTTAAAGGAATGGTCCACTCATTAGATAATTAATCAAAACTTCAGTATTTAGTGAAACATTATGTTTAAACCATACCCTGAAGAAATCAGCGATACTCCCCGGTAAATAATGATTTTATAGCTCTTTTTTATCAAAACCTTTATATTCCGTCTGGCCGCCGCCATTTTTGCCATTTTCAGTAGTCACGTGATGATCGTGACGTCATCCATGCGTTCACTTTGTCAACACACGGAAACATGGCAGAATATTTGAGTTCGGACTCGTCAGCAGAGGAAGAAGTTTTGATGTTTTATCAGTACGACAATACGACACCCTCTGTCCGTAGACCCTCACATCGTACAAGGAAAAACTTCAGAAGAAAACCCCCAGTTTAAAGGGAACATGGGAGAAACCTCAGGGAGAGCAACAGAGGAGGGATCCCTCTCCCAGGACGGACAGACGTGCAATAGATGCCGTGTGTAAATTGAAAAGATAATACATTTGCAACATAGGTAGTCCAGATGTTTGGAAATGCATGTGTGTATAATAGGAAGATGATATAAGATACTATATGTATGCATGTAGTACCACCCTTGCTAGCGATTCCCTCTCTAGTTTAGCATACTCAGCTTCGTTGTCCCTGGCCATAGAATCACGATTTTATGGGGCCGGAAAAAACTGGGGGAAAATACACACTAGTCGGTACTACGCTATATGGAAAGGCCACCAAAAACTGTCCTGGCCTGGACGCTAAAGGACGTTAAAACGGGACTAGCCGCTGCAATGGAAATGCGCTATAACATACCTTATTCTTACTCCGAGCACTACTTCTGCTCCTCCGTCGCTTCACACTTGCAGAGGGCGATTTCTCAACTGGCCGAACTGGTGTCCTGGTCGGTGATGACACCAGAAAGACCGATGGTACTGCATCTCCATTAAGTAATGGTTGTTCCATAAATCCCATGTTATGTTTTATCATACTCTCAGAGTAGTCGTCCGGAAATTTGAAATGTTCGCTGCATACATGAGCCTGTGAATCTCTCGGTTCGGGCCGGCCACATTTCGCTAGCCACTGCCTCTGAATGTACATCTTACGCTTACCTTTTGGCAACAGATGGAACCGAGCATTCCGTGGATTGTTCCTATCAGAATTGTGGCAATATTTCGCGATACAGTGAGGCATATTTGAAGAGAGAAACTACAGTAAATAACATGGAGATCAACGTGTCCTCGAAAACCAAACGCATGGTTTACGTCACGTCCGGAAAATGGCGGCACCCACAGTGTTGATGTTATTTCGGTATATAATCAGTTTAAAATCACTGATAATGTCATCGGATTAAAAAAAAAAAAAAAAGACTGGCAGAGACTGGTCTGTTTTATCGGATGATAATTATTTAAAAATGAGTGTCATGAGCATACCATTCCTTTAACAACATCAGAGAATATTTACATACATTTACTACATTTACTCCATGTGCCAGGCTATCAAAGCTTTAGACAAGATCGATCTTACGGAAGAGGGGGTGGGGTTATGATTTATGTCAAAGACCATCTCAACTGTCATCAAATATGCTGGCCTTTTAACCAACCCGATATCACGGCAAGACGTGAACATGTGACGATTTACCATGCTGGGAAACGTGAAGATGTCACGATTTCATCCCTTCAAACGTGACAGTTACACGGTATTGTTAACCCATGTTAACCAGTGGAGAAATACCCGGAAATGCCAAGCAAATGCTACCCCGACGGTCGGTTGTTATTGTCAATATTAATATAATAATGATTTATTTTATAATAGTCACACTCGATTACGCCGATGTTCTTGTTGCCCCAGCTGGTCGACACCTCTTTGAGCAGAAACAAAGGCTACATTAATGTATTAAATCGATGTTAATCCATGTGTGTGGATGTGTAATTAATGGACGTAACGTTGTGCGATTGAGTTGCCAGGCAACAGCTTCGGTTCATGTTAATTTACAAACTCTTCAACTACAACCGTAGTTATAATTAAAAACATGTTACAAGGCCTCACAAAATACTTTAATGCAAATTAAAATATAAATATGAAGGAATGTATGTATAACAAAATACATCGGTCATAAACGAAACCGGAAACAGACGTAGGCAAGAACCTCAGCTCGATGATTGGATGGTTTAGCCGCAATGCATGCTGGGATTTGGTGTTTATGTGATGTGAAATCTGAAAACGTTTTTTAAAAATAAAATAATACTTTATTCCGAGTGTGCTTGCTTTTTTCTTTGAAAGTCATCACATAACGGCATTCTAATACACGGTTCGGCTCAGATTGAGGAGGAACAATGCGGATTCCGTCCTGGTCGTGGAACGACGGATCAGCTTTTTACTCTCGCAAGGATCCTGGAGGGGGCCTGGGAGTACGCTTTCCGGTCTACATGTGTTTTGTAGACTTGGAGAAGGCGTATGACCGAGTTCCCAGGGAGTTACTGTGGGAGGTGCTGCGGGAGTATGGGGTGAGGGGGTCTCTACTCAGGGCCATCCAATCTCTGTACTCCCAAAGCGAGAGCTGTGTCCGGGTCCTCGGCAGTAAGTCGGACCCATTTCCGGTGAGGGTTGGCCTCCGCCAGGGCTGCGCTTTGTCACCAATCCTGTTTGTAATATACATGGATCGGATTTCGAGGCGTAGTCGTGGGGGAGGGGGTCTGCAGTTCGGTGGACTAAGGATTGCACCACTGCTTTTTGCAGATGATGTGGTTCTAATGGCTTCATCGGTCTGCGACCTTCAGCACTCACTGGATCGGTTCGCAACCGAGTGTGAAGCGGCTGGGATGAGGATCAGCACCTCCAAATCTGAGGCCATGGTTCTCAGCAGGAAACCGATGGACTGTCCACTCCAAGTAGGGAATGAGTCCTTACCCCAAGTGAAGGAGTTCAAGTATCTCAGGGTCTTGTTCTCGAGTGAGGGAACAATGGAGCGTGAGATGGGCCGGAGAATCGGAGCAGCGGGAGCAGTACTGCAGTCGCTTTACCGCACCGTTGTGACGAAAAGGGAGCTGAGCCAGAAGGCAAAGCTCTCTGTCTACCGGGCCATTTTCGTTCCTACCCTCACCTGGTCATGAAGGATGGGTCATGACCGAAAGAACGAGATCGCGGATACAAGCGGCCGAGATGGGTTTCCTCCGCCGGGTAGCTGGTGTCTCCCTTAGGGATAAGGTGAGAAGTTCGGTCATCAGGGAGGGACTCGGAGTTGAGCCGCTCCTCCTTCGCGTCGAAAGGAGCCAGTTGAGGTAGTTCGGGCACCTAGTTAGGATGCCACCTGGGCGCCTCCCTAGGGAGGTGTTCCAGACACGTCCAGCTGGGAAGAGACCAAGGGGTAGACCTAGGACCAGGTGGAGGGATTATATCTCTTCGCTGGCCTGGGAGCGCCTTGTCAACCAGTTCTTTCCAGTCAGAGCTGGTTGATGTCGCCAGGGAAAAGAAAGTTTGGGGCTCTCTGCTGGAACTGCTACCCCCGCGACCCGACCACGGATAAGCGGGAGAAGATGGATGGATGGATGGTTCGGCTGCATTAAGTATTACATATCTGCCGTAGTTCTCTATTTATAGAGCCCTGCTGAGAAGACTTCTAGACAAACAGGAGAACTGCCGCCAAAACTGAAAACGTGACGTGGATCGTATTATAAATATATAAGCAATTAAACAACATCTTACATTTCTTTTCACACAATACGTCTCCTTGCAGTATCAACACTAATTCGGCTGACTTTTATATTTGATCCAATTTGTAGATTGGCTGTATTTACACCATAACGGTGCACAGCTGATAGAAAGGGACACCTGGTGGTTAAAGCACGTTATTGATTTTTATTATTAGATATTAATAGGATCCCTATAAAGTATATTCATTACTCGTTATTCTCTACTAATAGTTAATTAAAGACTGTATAATGGCTATTTTGCACATCCCTTTCAAGATTTCAAGATTTTCTAAGGTTTATTGACATATCATATACAACTACAGTGTAGTTATGCAATGAATGAAAAACTTGGGTCGCAGGTTCCTCAACAGTGCATTACAAGACATCTATCAATATGTGTATACCTCCACCATTAAACTGTCATATGCTGCACATTTCTTATACTATCTACAAAATAAGAGTATAATTAATGTGTATAATATCAGTTTAATAATAAACAAATAATAAACAAATAAGTGCTTAAACATAGTTAACATTGCAGGAAAGCAATATATTAGACGTTTAGTACTTTGTCAGGCTTAATATTTATCTGTAGATACAAATGTCACTGTGTGTGCTGTGTGCTCTGCATGTGTGACCATTAAAGAGGGTTTCATCCCTCCATATTCTTCTTCTATACCCCCAAAGCTTTTTTCTTATTCAAAAGAAGACCTTAGCCTAATGTACTCTTTAATGTTTAAATTCAGCCTTATTAGTTTGTCTGTTTTGCACATCCTCCTATTAATATCTAATAATAAAATACAATTTAACCACCAGGTGTCACATATTGATTTACAGTGGACATGACTGAAGGACAGGTATAATTTCATGTTAGTATTTGCCCAATGATACTTCAACATTGACTACATAGGGTGGGGATCAAAACACTGACCCCTTTGATGGGTAGACTAGACATTCATTTAGTCATTTCCTAAAAAGTAATGTATAGACTCATTTAGAAGTGGTTGTCCAATCGGCCTCTTCATCACAACCCTAGACTCTGATACAGACTCTTTGTTTCTCTGCTTAGTTTGAGCTGAGGAGAACTGGCCAATGTGTGTTTACAAACAGCAATCGACACAGCTGCATACTATAAATGGCTTTTAGGTGATGATATTAAAAATGAAGGACGATAACACGTCTCAAGGGAGCATTTTAAATGATATACACAAGCTTCTATTTAGTATCAGTTAGGGAATCCCCCTTGTCAGTTAGTATTTCGGTGGGTGTTTCCAATCTATTATAGGTTTAGTTTCGGTTCATTGATTTTACAGACAAAGATAGACAGGGAAAAGGAGACCCCAGTCGCTGCTCTTAGAACACAGTCTTGTTATATGTGCATCCAACATGTACTCTTCTTTAAGCTCTGTTTTTGGTCTACACTCCTGAGGAAGATATCCAGCTCTAAAGCTGATATTATGTTAGATTCACCTTTCTATCAGCTGTGCACCGTTATGGTGTAAATACAGCCTATCTATCAATTGTATCAAATATAAAAGTCAGCCGAATTAGTATTGATACTGCAAGGAGACGTATTGTGTGAAAAGAAATGTAAGATGTTGTTTAATGGCTGATATATTTATGATCCACGTCACGTTTTTCAGTTTTGGCGGCAGTTCTTCCTGCTTGTCTAGAAGTCTTCTCAGCAGGGCTCTATAAATAGAGAACTACGGCAGATATGTAATATTTAATGCAGCCGAACCATGTATTACAATGCCGTTATGTGATAACTTTCAAAGAGAAAAGCAAGCAAACTCGGAATAAAGTATTATTTTATTTTTTAAAAACGTTTTCAGATTTCACATCACATAAACACCAAATCCCAGCATGCATTGCGGCTAAACCATCCAATCATCAAGCTGAGGATCTTGCCTACGTCTGTTTCCGGTTTCGTTTATGACCGATGTATTTTCTTATACATCCCTTCACATTTACATTTTAATTTGCATTAAAGTATTTTGTGAGGCCTTTTAACATGTACGGATTAAGATTGATTTAATACATTAATGTAGCCTTTGTTTCTGCTAAAAGAGGTGTCGACCAGCTGGGGCAACAAGAAAATCGGCGTAATCGAGTGTGACTATTAAATAAATAAATCATTATTATTAGTGGTGCACGATAATTATCGGTCCCATATTAGGAATTATGACGTCATCCCGATAAAACCGATAAAAGTATTAATAGCCACGATAATATACAATATATTTTTTGGGTAAAAAAAAAGAAAAAAATACTGCGGTGTGGGTGGATTGGGATGAGAGGCGCTTGTTTTTCACTCGGCTCCTCCCGTTTTGCCAGTACTGTGGTATTAGTGGTTTAGGAAGAGGGGAGTTTTCCATAAATCCAGCGCTCCCTAACTCATGCCTGGCTGTGACGTAAATGGTTTGCGGCCGTGAAGCCAGGACAGTAAACAAACATGTCGTCGGTAGTATGGGACTATTTCAAAGTTTCAGAGTTAGATAGTTCGCTTGCTATTTGTATTAACAAATGCAATGCAGAAGTTCCACGAGGAGGGAAAAAGACAACGAGCTATAATACTTCCAACCTGATTAGTCACCTGAAACATCGCCATCGCTACGATGAATTAAAATCCAAAGCAATTATTAATTCTCTTAACATTTCGACAGCTAAGGACACATACGCTATGGATTCTACAATGCTTAAATCACTGCAAGATTACTTAGTCTGCCCTCTTACCCAAATCATCAATTCATCTGTTGATGACCCCTTAGCGAAAAATGCTAACGGACATTGGCACAGAACTCAAGATAAAAGTACCCTTATTACTTATCGTAGCTGCACATACAAGATATCCGATTAAAGCTAAGGTTCCACAGATTATTTACGTATATAGTATCATTACTGAGTGATCCGGACTCGCGACAGGGGAAGCAAACACAGACATCACAACACGTACCTTTTACGGAGCTTCTAGGGAGATCGTCTCACCGTAGCTGTCAATCTGATCAAAAGACGTGTTCAATGGCATTAAAACGAGAAAAAACGCAGCTGAATCGGTTAATCCATAGGTTTTTAACGTCTCTGTTGTTAGAAATTAAAATCAATGTTTTTAATGGCATAAAGTATCTCAAACATACCATCAGTTTAAATGCTGTTTTATACTGAAAAACCAGAAGTTCTTGTGCACAACCAGTTGTTAAGCTTTTATTCTGAAAATCCTTCATCTCCGGTTAGCATGTGGCTAATATACCATTTACTATAGAGGTGAATTTAGTAGCAATATGACACGGAGTGTTGCACACCGAAACCTACTGATTTCAACTCCACAACTATAGACGTCGAGATATTATTATTGCTGAATATTAAATGAAGGTACAGTTTATTTTAATACGTTATTGTTTACAGATGTGGGTAGCATGTGACAACATCCGTAACGACCGGAAACCAAACTGCCGTGGGTTAGCCCTAACCCTAAAGCTAACCCTAATCCAGCAAGGGGGGCCAGAGATATGGAAAATGGCCCCAGAAGAGTTTTTTTTTTGCTAAAGGTCAAATATCACTTGTTTTGCATCAATCTTGACACAGGGTACTAAGTATATGTTGTACTTTGGATTCCTAAAGCTTTTAGTCTACTAACCCATCATCCAAGGTTAGTTTTCACTATAAGTACAACATATTTTTTGGACGGACACTATAATTTACAGTTTTTTACCATGTTCATTCTGAATTTTCTTTAAAATAAAAAACATCTATATTGAATCTGACTTTTCTACATCCAACTCACAGGTTTATCATTACTTTGAGAAAAAAGATTATTAATTTAACCCTTTTAGAAAGGAAGATATGGTCATTTGTTCTGGGAATGTCATTTTCGAGCCTGAAACCTGAAAAACAGGCTCGGGGAGGTACTCAGTTGGATTGAATTATACCTCACTGGTAGGCGTCAGCATGTTACCGTCAATAATCGACTCTCTCCAGCTCTAGACTTACGCACCGGAGTACCACAAGGTTCAATACTTAGTCCACTTCTTTTTTCCCTATATATTAATGACCTGCCATCTGTCTGTCCTGATGTGGAAACACAGCTCTATGCCGATGTGGAACTACTTGAGCAGGTCTCCCTTGAAAAAGAGATTAATGATCTCAATGGGATTTATCTGTATAAATAAAGGTTTGAAATGAAATGAAATGACACTGTGATATATGCGCATTCCAATACAAAGCAAAAGGCTGCTGATAAACTGACCTCAGCTTTAGTGCTGATCACTAGCTAGCTACACCGCTCCTGTCTTCAGCTTAATGTAAACAAAACAGTTGGAATGTTTTTCACAAAAAGAAAATGCAACATTGTGTCAAATATAAGCATCTCAGGTGAACATATTAACATTGTGCCTCAGGTTAAGTACCTTGGAATCATTATTGACTCTAATTTAACATTCAAAACACAAGTCAAAAAAGTGACCCTAAGAGTTAAGTTTAGCCTAGCAAATTTTAAATACATAAGAAACACAATGACATTGAATTCTGCCAAATGATACATGAATGCCATGATCATGTCACATCTTACATACTGTCTCACAAGCTGGGGTCAAACTAACAGCTCCACACTGAAGCCACTAGCAACCCTGTACAAACAAACCCTCAAAGTACTGGACCAGAAACCTAACCGCTCCCATCACTGTACCATCATCAACAAGCATAACATCCTGAGTTGAGAAGATTTAATAAAGTATAGGAACATCGTTCTGGTGTACAAAATCCTGCACAACACAGCCCCTCCACCTCTTAACTAATTGGTTACTTAATACTTCAGAATCTTAAAATCCCTTGACGTTTGTATGCAATTGTGCTAAATTCAACACTGGAATCAAGCAAATATTAATATGTTTGCATGACATTAGTTATTTATATTTTGATATCACTTAATTATACGTTTAATACATTTAAGTCAAGCTAAGGTACATGTGATGGTAGCTAGTTCGTACTCTTACCTGTGAGGCCTCCTCCAAACAGCATAATAACCAGACTGTATCATTAAAACTAAGTACCAGTTCTAAATCCTTGACTTTAGACAAACAATTCAAAAGACAACATGTATTTAAAGACCAATCTTTATTTGAAGGTGCCTCTTAACCTGAGATATTAGTTATACAGTAATAGTATTGACAATCTAAAAAAACTGAGCAACTCAACAGTCGACTTTATGTTTCTTATTGTCTAAAGCATTTATTATTTTAATTTTCCCCTCTCATATTCAGTGTGGACGGATTGAGACAGCATGGTGTCCAGAGAGCAGCAGAGACTTCAGGGAGAAACCTCCGTGTGATGGACGTCCTGTCTGTTGGTTTGGAGAGGACTGAGGGTCTTCCCTCTGCGAGGAGGACTGAGGGTCTTTCCTCAGCGAGGAGGACCAGGCCTGATGGGGGAGCCCATGCTGGGCACAGCTGATACCAACTGCACAGGCCTAGTCTGTCACTTTATCTGACTAAATGTGTTTACTTATACATTTAATAGGTTTACACCTTCTGTCCATATGTGCTTTTTATTTAAAACATGTTTGATTAACTTTTGGTTCACATTTCAATAAATTGTATTTGTATTTGCACTCCTTTTGTCCATTATTCTGACTGAAAATGTTAGATTCCACATTCACATCTGACTGAAGATTGGCCCCATTTATTTGTGACGTTGCAAACTCTGCGGTACAAGGCAAACGTGATGTGAAGCTCATAAAGCGAGGCAAATAGAAATAATCAGCTGATGGAGTGTAGATGTGGAAATAGGTGCATTCGATCAGCTGACTAAGTTTTTTTGTTCGCCACACTTAATAAGCCTGACAATAACCACACCTTCTCCTCTTTGATGTTCTTCTTGACCCTCAGAGAAGGAGAACATTTTGAGTCGTGTCTTTCAGGCATGTCCTTTCCTAACAAAAATGACAGGAAACTAAAACATATTATTGCAGAACAAGTGTGTTATTTATGAAAGAGCTGTGTTTGTGTTTTTAGGGGCTGTAGATATAATTATTTTGTAATTGTAATGTTTTTTTTAATTTCAACAGAGCTACAAAGACAATCAGATTATGAATGAACAGTATGAAATTACATTACATGTCATTTGTTAGACGCTTTTATCCAAAGCGACTTACATACATTCAGTACTGTGGACAATCCCCACAGGAGCAATTTGGGGTGAAGTGTCTCATTACATTAGATTACATTGCATTATATTACATTGCATTTAGCTGAGGATTTTATCCAAAGCGACTTACAATAAGTGCGTTCGACCAACAAAATACAAACTTGAAGAAAACAGAATCATATAAGTACATCAGGTTTCATAGAGCAAAAACATTTCAAGTGCCACTCAACTGGCTTTAGATAAGCCAGTCCTTTATTAGTATATAAGTGCTTTGTTAATAGTTCTATCGCTCGAATTGGAGTAGAAAGAGATGAGTTTTCAGTCTGCGCCGGAAGACGTGTACGATTTCTGCTGTCCTGATGTCAATGGGGAGCTCATTCTACCATTTTGGAGCCAGGATAGCAAACCCACGTGTTTTTGCTGATGGGAACTTGGCTCCCCCTCGCAGTGCGGGTGCAGCGAGCCGTTTGGCTGATGCAGAGCGGAGTGCACGTGCTGGGGTGTACAGTTTAACCATGTCCTGGATGTAGGAAGGGCCAGATTCATTCGCAGCACGGTACGCAAGTACCATTGTCTTGAAGTGGATTCTAGCAGTTACCGGAAGCCAGTGAAGGGAGCGGAGGAGCGGCGTGGTGTGGGAGAATTTAGGAAGGTTGAAGACCAGACGAGCCGCTGCATTCTGGATGAGCTGCAGAGGTCGGATGGCACATGCAGGTAGACCAGCCAGGAGGGAGTTGCAGTAGTCTAGGCGTGAGATGACGAGAGCCTGGACCAGAACCTGCGTGGCTTTCTGGGTCAGCTGGGGACGTATCCTCCTGATGTTGTAAAGCGTGTATCTGCAGCAGCGGGTTGTAGCAGCGATGTTTGCAGTGAAGGACAGGTTGTTATCTAGGGTCACACCCAGATTCCTTGCAGTCTGAGTCGGGGAAACAACAGAGGTGCCGATGTTCATTGTCAGGTCAAGAGTGGGACAATCTTTTCCCGGAAGGAAAAGCAGTTCAGTCTTGTCTAGGTTGAGCTTGAGGTGGTGAGCAGATATCCACTGAGAGATGTCAGCTAGACAAGCAGAGATGCGTGCGACGACCTGGGTCTCTGAGCGGGGAAAGGACAGAATTAATTGGGTGTCGTCAGCGTAGCAGTGGTATGAAAAACCATGCGGGCTAATGACTGATCCGAGCGCGTTTGTGTACAAGGAGAAGAGGAGGGGACCAAGAACAGAGCCCTGAGGGACCCCTGTAGTTAATTGACAAGGGTCGGACTCCGACCCTCTCCAAGTAACCCTGTAGGTGCGGTCTTTGAGGTATGAGGTGAGGAGGGAAAGTGCAGAGCCTGAAACTCCAAGTTCTTGGAGTGCGAAGGAGGATCTGATGGTTCACCGTGTCGAATGCAGCAGACAGGTCCAGAAGGTTGATGACAGAGGAGAGGGATGCTGCTTTAGCCGTGTGCAGTTCCTCAGTGACAGCAAGGAGGGCAGTTTCTGTGGAGTGACCTGCCGTGAAACCAGACTGGTGCGGATCCAGAAGGTTGTTCTGTTGGAGATAACAGGAGAGTTGTTTAAAGACAGCGCGTTCAAGTGTTTTAGACAGGAACGGGAGGAGAGAGACAGGCCTGTAGTTTATAACATCTGACGGGTTGAGAGTGGGTTTCTTTAGGAGAGAAACCCACTCTCCTTGAGGCTGTTTGGAAAGTGACCAGAAGTTAGAGAAGTGTTGATTAAATGGGAGAGAAACGGTAGAATATCAGGAGCGATAGTCTGAAGGAGGGTTGAAGGGATAGGGTCCAGAGGACAGGTGGTAGGGCGGGCAGAGGTAATGAGGGTGAGAACCTCACTTGGAGAGAAGGGAAAAGGAGGTCAGTGTGTGGGTGGAAGGAGGGTCTGGTGACCCAGCGGTGAGTAAAGGTGAGTCAGAAAAAGAAGAGCAAATATCATCAACCTTTTTTCAAAGTGGTTAACAAAGTCGCTTGACAGAAGTGAGGAGGGGGAAGGGGCTTTGGGGGGATCCAAGAGGGTGGAGAAGATGGAAGATAGTTTTTTAGGATTGGAATAGGAAGATTGGATCTTATCTTGAAAGAAAGTGCGTTTTGCCTTAGAGATCAAAGCAGAGAAAGAGGAGAGGAGAGCTTGATAGGTTAGGAGGTCGTCATGGTGTTTGGATTTCCACCGTTTCCGCTCTGCTGCCCGAAGGACGGTTCTATTAGCACGCAGTGCGTCATTTAGCCAGGGAGCAGGAGGGGACTGACGAGCCTGCCGAGATGTGAGAGGACAGAGAGAGTCCAGAGAGGATGAGAGAGTAGAGAGGAGAGTTTCTGCAGCAGAGTTTGGAGGCAGCAATTGGAACGAGTCAGAGGAAGGGAGGGCTGAGAGCATCGATGAGGCAAAGGTAGAGGGGGAGAGGGAACGAAGGTTACGGCGGACAGGTGCAGGATGAGAAGAGATTAGTTCGTTATGTTTGGAAAGGGGTAGAGAGAATGAAATGAAGAAGTGATCGGATGTGTGGAGCGGGTTTACAGAGAGGTTAGAAGTAGTGCAGTTCCTTGAGAATATGAGATCAAGGACATTGCCAGCTTTATGAGTTGGTGGGGATGGAGACAGTGAGAAAGCAAAGGCGATTAAAAGAGATGTTAGTTCAGCTATCTTCCCCGTCTGGAGGTTGAAGTCTCCGAGAAGTACAGCGGGAGGGCCAGTTTCAGGGATGTGTGAGAGGAGATGATCTAATTCCTCCAAGAAGTCCCCCAAGGCGCCTGGTAGGGGTGTTGAAAATAATCGTTTCTACGATGCATTGCGATGCGGACGTGGACGATTCGGTCTCGATGCAGTGACGGAAGATAATCGGTTATAGAGTAGTAACGTTGCTTCCTGATTTTCCGGCCGCGGCTTTACTATAAAGTTTTTTCTGTCACTTTAATATCAAATCGGTCGGTGACGCAGAGATCAGGGAACAGACGTGACAGCGCAACACACTCTCACTCCCTAAGCGTCCAATAGCGACGTTTGGTCAGTGTCCGTGGCGTCCAATTGTGACGCTCCTAGGCTCCTTCAGCGTCATAAAGGGACGCAAATAGCTTTCAACTGATTGCAATGTATTCCCATCTGCGTCGGGATTTGACGCTCATGGAAGCACGGCATTCATTTGTGTCGGCTGCCCTTAAAGGTAATGTGAGCGTCCATTCCCATTGGATAACGGAGAATTGTACACCCGGATGTAAGTATTCCTCTTACTGTCGATTGATTTTACAGTGATATCTGCACTACTCATCGACTAAA
This sequence comes from Pseudochaenichthys georgianus, assembly GCF_902827115.2. Taxonomy (NCBI): domain Eukaryota; kingdom Metazoa; phylum Chordata; class Actinopteri; order Perciformes; family Channichthyidae; genus Pseudochaenichthys; species Pseudochaenichthys georgianus. The sequence goes on along the minus strand of NC_047507.1, from coordinate 43,714,497 downwards.
AAACACCAGATTATCCTTATGGGCAATGCTTTTGTATTTTTCCCCTTCGATTCGGAGAAACAAATATTTGTTCTGAGTAAAGGATGGCAGAAGACACTACACTACCCAGAATCCCCAGCTATCGTTTGGACTACACCATGTGCTCTGTTTGACAAACCCCGTGATAGTCCTCAAGCTCTGTGATTGAAGAGTGTGCTCCGAGGGTTAAGCCGATTCTCGAACAGCACTTGAAATGGGATGGAACCACGGCAGACTGTCCAAAACTGGATTTGAACGGGTCCACCGTGTAATACAATTACAATTACATTGAACCCTAAGTTATAAAGTTATGAGTTTAACCCTTAATACAGTTACACCTACTCAATAAAGCTCTTAGTATTCTACAAATGTTTAAATCAAAGTTAACCCTAGCAGTCAGTTAGTTCAGTTTTAAGGTTTCAGTCAAATTACTTGTCCCAAGTTTCTGCCTGACAGATACTGTAGCTGTTTTGAGATTTAAAATCACAATTTCAGTCAGATCAACTACAGAACATTTATACAGAGTACACACACTGAAACAGAGAAGTCTAAAAACAGAATGTTACTCACACAATTCTAGAAGTCACCAGTTGTTATCCTGTCAAAATCGAGTTGCACACGGGGACACAACGACATGCTGACTGCAGTGGGACTCAAACTAGCTATCCCCTGATTCGAAGTCCAGCACACTAACCACTGAGCCACAGACTCCCTATTTTATTATCAAAATAATATTGAACTGTTATCAAAACGTAGTGCAGCCGACCGAGGACTTTAAAGAACCAAAATGGCTGATGGTGCGTGTCGTGGATCAGTAGCTCCTGGTTCAAACCAACGGCCTCGACTAAAACCTACAATATACAAGACTGTGGATGGCCTAGTTATTGTAGAGGATGAGTTACTTAACTTCCTGGTGGTTAAAATTAAAACTATGACCCAGGATGAGCTAGTCCTTGTAGCCTCCAACACCTTCGATTCCGAATGGATCGAGACTTCTAAAAAGACGTTGTTTGAACTCTGTCCTGAAACCAAGCAGCGGTGTGTGACCTTTAAAGGCAACCAGAAGGATGCAAACAATATCAAAAGCTCTCTAAAAAAGCTAAATGAGTGTGGTGAAAACATCCCCCGTTTTGTCTCCCACTCATAGGCGGCGCGTGAGGCTCAGGTTTGGGAAGGCTAAATAACTTTTTTTAGGCAGGAGGGGCAGCGGTCGTGGCCGTCCTCGGGCTCAAGAGAAGCCATACAGGCGCTACATGAATGAAGCATTCTGTAGATAGCCAGATGCAGCGTAGCGGGTGCGGGAACACAGCCTTCACCAGCTACCTGCTTAATGGAAAGAGTAGAGCGTTGCTGCTACTCGCCGAACAGAAAGAGGGATGTAATTACACCCACGTTACCGGCAGAGGGAGCGGGAGCGAGAGCACTGCCTTCACCTGGCTGGATTAATAAACATGGCAGTTCAGCGTCTACCAGGAGCGGGGGCGAGAACACTGCCTTCACCCACTACCTGCTTAACGGAAAAACAGGGCAGTTCCGCGTCTACCAGGAGCGGGGGCGAGAACACTGCCTTCACTGGCTGAGCTAGAGGCGAGTGCCAGATGCAGCGTAACCGGGAGCGGGTGTGGGAACCCAGCCTTCACCAGCTACCTGCTTAACGGAAACCAGGCAGTTTAGCGTCTACCAGGAGCGGGGGCGAGAACACTGCCTTCACTGGTTAAACTAAGACGAATGCCAGATGCAGCGTAACCGGGAGCGGGTGCGGGAACACAGCCTTCACCAGCTACCTGCTTAACGGAATAAACAAGGCAGTTTAGCGTCTACCAGGAGCGGGGGCGAGAACACTGCCTTCACTGGTTAAATTAAAGACGAATGCCAGATGCAGCGTAACCGGGAGCGGGTGCGGGAACACAGCCTTCACCAGCTACCTGCTTAACGGAGAAACAAGGCAGTTCCGCATCTACCAGGAGCGGGGGCGAGAACACTGCCTTCACTGGTCCAGTTAGAGACGAATGCCAGATGCAGCGTAACCGGGAGCGGGAACACAGCCTTCACCAGCTACCTGCTTAAATGGAAAAACGAGGCAGTTTGGCGTCTACCAGGAGTGGGGGCCAGAACTGCCTTCACTGGTTGAGTTAGAGACGAATGCCAGATGCAGTGAAACCGGGAGCGGGTGCGGGAACACAGCCTTCACCGGCTACCTGCTGAACGGGAAGAGTAGAGCGGTGCTACTACTCGCCGCACAGAAAAAGGGATGTAGCTACATCCGCATTACCGGTAGAGGGAGCGGGAGCGAGAGCACTACCTTCACCTAGCTGGGTAAAATTAAGAAGCTTAACAGTATACGCAAGACGTTAGCCGAGCGGCTGCTGCTAACGATCAAGCGAGATCAAGTCAAATAACACACATGTTTAAGACCAGATAACTAGCTTCTAAAGAAGAGAACAGCACAGAGCCGTAGTTACAGCAGTAACCATGGCCAGGGCTCACACGGCATTTAACCGTAGTTACAGTAGTAACTATGGCCAGTACTTACACGGCTTAGAACCGTAGTTACAGTCGTAACTATGGCCAGCACTTACACAGCATAGAGCCGTAGTTACAGTAGTAACTCTGGCCAGTACTTGCACGGCTTAACCCCGTAGTTACAGTATTAACTATGGCCAGTACTTACACAGCTTGGAACCGTAGTTACAGTAGTAATTATGGCCAGTACTTACGGCTTATAACCTTAGTTACAATAGTAACTGTGGCCGGTGCCTAAAAGTGTCAGCCAACGGCTGCCCACTAGACAATATAATATTGGGAGGATGAAATCCTCCTTAATGGCCATACATGCAGAGCATACAGCACACAAAGTGAAGATTGTTCTCTGCATATCGTCCTAGTGCTAGGAGTCTAGTACAAGGAGCAGTAAATACAACGATATAGCGCTACTGCAACCATACCATGCGTTTACCGGGAGCGAGAGCACTGCCCTCACCGGCTGAGTTAAATAATGAAGCTTAACAGTACATGCAAGGTGTTAGCCAAGCGGTTGCTGCTAACAATCAAGCAACCAAGTCAGAACACAATGTTAAGACCAGATAATTAGCTTCTAAGAAAGAGAACAGCCCGCATAGAACCGTGCCTGGTTACAGTAGTAACCGCACATACAGAGCACACAGCACCCGCCGTGAAGATGTTCTCTGCATATCATCCTAGTGCTAGGAGTCTAGTACTAGGAGCAGTAATACAACGATATAGCGCTACTGCAATCAAACCCTATGCTACCGGGAGCGGGAGCACTGCCCTGAGTTAATAGTTAAGCTCAACAGCAAGGTGTTAGCCAAGCGGCTGCTGCTAACAATCAAGCGACCAAGTCAGAACACAAATGTTAAGACCAGATAATAGCTTCTAAGAAATAGAAGGTACTTACCTTACTTTCTGCATCTAAACAAAAAACGGGTTTAAAGTATGACCCTCTGGGCTTCCATACTAAATTGAATGAGGGACACAGCCAAAGCTGGGACTAAAATGCTAATGATAGGTCGGGCACAACGCCACAAGCAGAACTTTCAAAAGAGCATAAGGGCAACTTTATGGGAGAGGAAGCGGGAACACTGTCGTCACCAGAAAGTCTAAGCCACAAAAAATAAGACGGTAATCAGGACAACTTGGCTGGGAGAGGGTGCGGAAACACAGCCATCACCAGCAACAAGCTGACACAAACCTGTCTGTCGAGGCTCTGCACAGCGCACAGCCGGCCACAGCTCCTGGAGGACGCGTTAACGACCCGTAGCTCCGACTGTCAGTCGCGAAGCTGCACGCGGCCAGCTGTGTGCAGAGAAATCCCTCAGATCAAACGTTCAAACCTGAACGCTGTAGGCTACAAAAATGTAGCCACGGTACCCTCGCGCAGCGAGAAGATGAAAGGAACAGATCCTCTGGCTGATATAGCCGGTGTCACGTGGGTCACAGGTGACTTTGTTGTTATTGGTACTCGAGCTGCGCATGCGCGCGATGGACATATCCAGTGCTAAAGCACCGCCTCTGGCGGTCAGTAGGGACGAAATAGAACTGAAGAATACTTCTCTCTGTTTACAGAGCATGCAGCCCAACGAGGTATGTTGTTGTGTTTGTATTACTTTTATGTTTATTACCTTGCTAGTTATCTCACATGCTGTGCATGTTATTGTGTGTCTAACACGAAACTATGTTTGTCATTTATACTGTTTGTTTGTGTAGTTTTCACGGTGGATTCGGAGGAATAAACCCGTAATGAGAAAGCCACTTGTGTCTGCCAGTGCTTGGAGGGAATTACAGTGAAAACTCGACTGTCCTTCGAGTGTGTCTTAATTGACGAAGCGGCAACTTCAGAGGATCACGGACTGAGCACGAGGCTGTCTTCAAATGGCCGCCGGAGGAGGAGAAACTACGCATGCACACACAGAAGTGGACGACGCGCGCAGTTTTTAAAAGAGCAACGCTTCAAGACAGAGCCATAAAGAACTTGGACACTAAGAAATCAAGAGTGATCTGAGTAAAGGGCTTCTGTAAAGGTTTGCTAAACCGTTATTACTGTGAGTGCCAACTATAGTAGTGTGTGTGGTTAGCGTTTTTACTTATTTGCTCATGTCATTTTATTAAGGCTTGTTAATTAAGGCGTAAAGTTAAAGGGAACATAAGTGTTTTTATTTCCAATTTCTAATTCAAAGTGTGTTTTTGGGAATAATAAGTGAAAGTTATTTCATTGAAGTTCTGAAGTCTTATTTTTGAGTATATTTTTGAAAGGTGTAAAGTTCAATTAAGCTGTTTTTTGCACATTTTCTATTTTAAGTGCATTTCTACCTCTATCTAAGTCTTATAGGGTACATTTAAGTCACCCTTACATTTGAGTAAGTGTTGAAAGTTCATTGAAAGGTTTAACTGCATTTTGCTGTATTATAAAAGTGAGTCACTTTAAAGAAGTGATTACTAATGTCTAAGTCTAGTGAGCCTACAATTCAGATTAGGGAAAGTGCAGAGTCCCAAGACGAAGCTGTGGATAACACTGAAGCACAGCAGCTAAGAAGAGGTCAAAGAACTAAAACTCCTACAGAAAAGGGTAGAGAATGCAAGAAGAACAAATGAAAACGCTCCTACAAAAGTACTACAATTATGAGAAATGGAGAACACAAGTGAAAACAGCTAAGCGGCCATTATCTCAAACAACAGAGTCTTTATCTGAAGATTTGCCTAATGACATAATTCATGATGTCACAAGTTTGTCACAAGTTTGTCAGAAGATGTCCGACATGTTTATGAGGATCTGCGTGACCAGGACACGCGTCGAAGAGTGGATCTGTGTGCAGAGATTTCTAAGTTTGTCATCATCAGAGCCTCAAGTCTCCTGGATGGAAAGGTTCCAGAAGGATAAAAGAAAGATTGGCCTGAAGCAGGTTCTCTCTTTGACTCAAGCACCTACACTTCTTCTTCGAAAAGCAACTCCAAGCAATCAAACCAGTCTTCTGTGAAACGACAAGAAGCTGCTGCTGAGGCTGCTCGCAAGCCAAGCTGTTCTGAAAGTGTTACAAGAACAAGAAAGAGAACATTTGGAGATTCAGCACCTGGAAGCAGAAGCTAAAAGAAAGATAGCTGATCAAGAGACTGCAGCCATGAGGCGTTGTTTAGAAAGAGAAGCAGAAGAGTTAAGACGTCGTTTAGAAAGAGAATCAGAAGAGTTAAGACATCGTTCAGAAAGAGAGGAAGGACGCTAAAATTAAAGCTCGTCTAGAAGAAGAGCATGTAGCTCTACAACAGACTCTGGATGACAAACGGAGAAAAATACAGCATTTGGAAGCAGTAAAAGATTTCAATGCAGCACGAGCAAGAATGCAAGTGTATGACCAAGAAGAGTCTATTAAAGAAGAATGGAAAGACGTGCTAGAGAGGGATCTGGTAAGTAACCCAGTGCCTGCTCCCACAAGTCCTCAACGACAGGTTGTCACTACTTCCTCAAGTGAAAGTACAGCAGAGCTTGTTAAGGTGCTAGCTGGTGCCTTAACTGCCAACAGAATTCCAGTTCCTGAACCTTCAGTATTCAGTGGGGATGCATTGAAATACAATGACTGGAAACTTTCATTTGAAATACTGATTGACCAGAAGAACATCCAAGACAAAGAAAATATATACTACTTAAGGAGATATGTTAGTGGACAAGCTAAGAAAGCACTTGATGGTTATTTCCTGCTCGGAACCAAATCTGCCTATGTTGCAGCATGGGAGATTTTGGAGGAGAGATATGGGAATCCATTTACAATTGCAAAAGCCTATAGAGACAAGCTTCAATCGTGGCCCAAGATAGGATCTAAGGACAGCTTTGAGCTCAGAGATTTTGCAGACTTTCTCAGTAGTTGCGAGGCTGCCATGGTCCACATCAAGGCATTAGAAATCTTGAATGACTGTAATGAAAACAGGCCAATACTTTCAAATTACCAGATTGGCTAACTGCAAGCTGGAATCGGAAGGTTACTGAAGTCCAAGAAGACAGTAAACAATTTCCCTCCTTCAGCCAATTTGTAAAGTTTTTGACAAGAGAAGCAAAGATTGCCTGTAACCCTGTCACATCATTGCAATCACTGAAGCAAGGTGAAGCTGAAAACACCAAATCTCAAAGACAACAAAGCGTTGCAGCAAAGACACTGACCACAAGTTCAGACGAAAACACAGTCTTAACAGTAAGAAGAATTGGCATTCCTTGCACAATTGCAGGAAGTTCATGGAGCAAGCTGTTCCAGACAGAATCAAATACATTCAAGCTCAGAAGCTATGCTTTGGATGTCTCGAGACTGGCCATCAGTCAAGGAGCTGCCACAGTAGAACTGTATGTGAAGTGTGCAAGAAGCAACATCCTACCTGTCTGCATGAAGAGCATACAAATCAAGAAAGATACAAAGAAAGACTTCAACCAACACAACAAGAATAAAGAACCACAGCGGCTATTTCCAATACTTGGTGAAGGTAATACACAAACAGCTGCTATAATTCCAGTCTGGCTTTCATCCACGTCAACCAGCAGAAGAAATCCTTGTATACGCTCTGTTGGATTCTCAAAGTGACAGAACATTTGTGCTAAGTGAAGTAGCTGAGGCTTTGGAAGCAAGTAAACAACAAGTCAAGCTCAAGCTATCTACTATGACCTCAAGAACCACAGTTGTAAGCGCTCAAAGAGTGAACAACCTACAAGTCAGAGGCTTTTACTCCGGTAAAAAGATTCCCTTACCACCAGTCTATACACGTGACTTCATTCCAGCCAACAGAACTCACATACCAACAGATGAAACTGCAAAAGCTTGGTCTCATCTAGAGCACCTCCAAGGAGAGATTGCACCTCTGCAAGACTGTGAAGTGGGTCTGCTCATAGGGTACAACTGCTCACAAGCTTTACTTCCAAGATAAGTTGTATCTGGCAAAGAAAATCGTCCTTACGCACAACGTACAGACCTTGGATGGAGTATTGTTGGAAACATGAATTCCTGTCTAGATTATGGAGACGCCATTGGCGTTAGCCATCGCATAGTAGTAAGACAAGTGACACCAGGTGTAGAACCTTCTCTCAGTCTCAAAACTGAAGTACACTATGTGAGCCGAACCAAAGTTAAAGACAATCCAGCAGATCATGCCTCTCGAGGTTTAACTGCAGAGCGACTGAAGACTTCAAACTGGTTCACAGGACCAACGTTTCTTTGGCAAAAGGACCTACCTGTAAGAGAATGCAAGGTGGGAGAAATCAATGAGGATGATCCTGAACTTCGCAAGGAAGACGGGTCATTATTGGATCGCTTACAGAAATGCTCTGATTGGTCAAGAGCAGTTGCAAGACTGAAACGACATGCCAAAGAACACCAAGGTGTGAAACAAAGAACCAATGAATGTACAACCATTCAAAGGCGAAAGACCAAAGTTACCTGACAACAAGACGTGCGCAGTACACCACCTAAATTGTCTTGAAAGAAGACTAAAAAATCACAGAAGTCTTTCCAGGGTCAGATAGTAGGGTCAGACAACTTAAATTACTGGTTAGCCACACCACATTTGACAAAAAGGGGAAACCCACAATTAGGACTGTTCCTTGAAAGACCTGTACACAATGTTGTTACTCTGCTTGAGGCAGAATAAGGCGTTTAATGTGTTGCCTGAGATTCCATGTTAAGTTGTTATCTACAGGTAATGTCTATTTCAAAGGGTAAAGCGTTTACTTTGTACAAACAATCTTTTGTGTGAAATCTCACGAGTAATGTGTGATTTGGTGGGAGTGTAAGTGCAGCCTTTACATGTTCATAATTTAACTGTAATGTGTATTTTCAAAGTGTACTAATTATTATTGTTGTAATGCGTGCAATATTTCATCTTTTATTTTGAAGTCCAAGCTCACGTCTCGTTAGGCTGTTCTCGCGTGAGTTAGAGAGCGAGAACATGAGAAGCACCCTCAGAGTAAGATGCACGGATACTTACAGCTCTGTTAGTTTTGTATTCTTATACATATAAGTTGTGAAGAGAACTGAAGAATACTTCCCTCTGTTTACAGAGCATACAGCCCAACGAGGTATGTTGTTGTGTTTGTATTACTTTTATATTTATTACCTTGCTAGTTATCTCACATGCTGTGCATGTTATTGTGTGTCTAACACAAAACTATGTTTGTCATTTATACGGTTTGTTTGTGTAGTTTTCACGGTGGATTCGGAGGAATAAACCCGTAATGAGAAAGCCACTTGTGTCTGCCAGTACTTCGAGGGAATTACATGGCTTGTATCCTGGATTATATGTTTAAATCATGGATGTTTAAAGTTCATATTTGTCTAATATTAGTTTACTTTTCATTAATGGAGTATGACGCTGCGCTGTCAGTACACTTGTCCCTGTTTGTGATTGGTCAAATGTTTCTAACCCCGCCCCTTTCACGTGAACGCACTCTCAGCTGGAGAGAGAAACCCTGGCTTGATTTACCGAGTTGATAACCAGCGTCGTAGGACCGCTTAGCGACATCTCGTTTGTTAGGGTTAGTTAAGATAACTCAAACATATCCAGGGTGTGTTGAACTGGCTTCGTAGTACAGGGCACAGGTGGCTGCATCGCAGCGCTAATGTCAAAGATACAAACAATATACATTATATTTTTATTTTACCAGGATGCTGTGACAGAAATATTTGGGAAGGCTTAGCCTTTGGAAGTATTTTCCTATGTAATGTGTGTGGCAAAAAATAATGACCATAGGGGCAAAGTGCTGCCATCCCCACCATACGTCATCTCACATAATTCAGAGCTGATTGGCTGTAAGTACGTGTGCCGCGAAAAGTGTGGTGTGTGAAGAGGAGGAGAGAGAGTTGCAGTGAGGCCTCCTAAAACCAGGAAGTAAGCTGCGCATGGCTTCCCTCCACAAAAAAGCAACGAGATTTCTCCATAGGATTTTAGAAAATAGCTCAAAATAAGATCTGTGGGAAACAATACCTGTTAGATAAATGTACGTTTTGTTCAGCCGGATAATATCCACATGTCTACCCTACTTTTATCATTTTCGAATCAAAAATCTATTGATTAGATTAGATTTATGATAGACTTTTGAAACTACAAGAAGATAAGGAGGACTTTTACAAAAAAGTAATAGAGATTTTTGTCCAGAAGGATAGGCAAATGGACTTAATCTTCAAGTCAAGGTAAGACTGCAATTTTATTGAAAATGGGATCTTACTAAGAGAGAACAATTCAATATTTAAATGATAAAATAATTTTTTTTGGGTATCCTTCTGTTGAACTGTCTGTTTAAAAGTAATTGAAGCATCAGACAAAAAAAGCTTTTGAAAATAATATTATATTTTGATTTAATATATTTGTAAACCTGAAGAGTCAGTGCCAGTGCCTCACCAGCCATGAACCTCTCTGCAGAAGCTTATATATAGACATCTGAGTTTTGTGTGCCCCACCACTTTTGTACATATAGAAACGCCACTGAATACAGCTGCTTTATTTATGTCTGTATGAAGTTGTTGTGAGTGTGGAGGGAGCAGCTACAGGTAGCTTAGCCTAATCGATCAGTGCACTACGAAGCCAGTGCTAGACAGTGAACTAGGGCGAATCCATCCGAGGGTTCGGTGGATTCGCCCTGTTTTTCCGGAGCTGCGGCCTCTGTTGGGCCCGCTGGCAGCTCCTCCTGCCCGACTGACTGCTCCCGGTCCGCGCGGCGTTCAACACACATCTTCGTCAGCTGAGACGCACAACACCTTCGGCCAGCCCGGAGAGAAAACTCTGCATGGCTAAATGCTAGGTCAATAGCAAACAAGACGTTCCTGTTAAACGACTTCTTCACCTCTCATGATCTGGATTTAATGTTCCTGACGGAGACCTGGGTCCACACCGGCGAGTATGTACCGTTTTCTGAACTTCTTCCTCCCGACTGTACTTTCTTCAGCTCCCCCCGTACCACCGGCCGTGGTGGGGGTATAGCTTCAGTGTTTAGAGCTAATCTCCAATGCCGTTTGCTTCACCCAGTAACTAGCTATGCTAGCTTCGAGTTGCAGCTTTTTGAATTGAACCCAGCCTCGCCTATACTCTGCGCAGTGGTGTATCGTCCGCCAAAGTACAATAATGATTTTATAACTGACTTTTCTGACTTTCTGTCCGGGATCATGGTGAAATATGATCGTGTTTTGATCTGCGGAGACTTTAATGTCCATGTGTGCTGCGAGTCTAAACTTCTGGTTAGGGATTTTTTAAACCTCCTCGAATCTTTCGGTCTCATTCAGTCTGTGGCTGGCCCAACACACGATAAAGGACACACCTTAGACTTAGTATTATCGTTTGGATTGTCTATCTCTGTGGATGAAATCTGTGCAGGAACGCGTATCTCAGACCATATACCGGTTCTGTTTACAACCTCGATCCCTTCCGCAGGAGTCGAATCACGTGCTCCTGCGCGTTGTCTGCGTTCAATTAACCCCTTGACTGCCTCACAGTTTTCAGATGCTTTTAATACTTATCCGATTTGTAAATTAGAGGTGATCTGTGCTTTTAGTGCGGATGAGCTTATCTCTTTGTTTGATTCGACATGCACATTAATACTGGATTCCGTTGCTCCTTTTACGCTTAGACGCAACAAAGTTCTCTCAGAGCCGTGGCTCAATGATTGTACTCGCGCTTTTAGACGCGCTTGTAGGCGTGCAGAGAGAAAATGGAAAAAGGATAAACTTCATGTCTCCTTAGAAATTCTTCGTGCTTGCCTTTCCGATTATCAGACGGCAGTCAAAGCAGCCAAAACAGAGTATATTTCTCTGTTAATCTCCAAAAATAGCCATAAACCTCAAGTTCTTTTTAATGTCCTCAATTCAATCATTAATCCTTGTGATGCTTCTCCAATTGTGCCATCAACTACTCTCTGCGATACATTTCTTACATTTTTTATCGAAAAATTATCTGCTCTAAGGCTAGCCTATACTAGTGCTACCCCAGATCCTGCTCCCTTTCTGTACCCTGCTGTCCTCGACCATTTTGAGCCTGTATCCCTCTCTTCTCTTTCGGAAGTAGTCAAGCACCTGCGGCCGACAAACTGTATCTTAGACAGCATTCCCTCTCGCTTCCTTAGAGATGTTTTTGAATCAGTTGGAGCAAGTGTTTTATTGCTTGTAAACACCTCTCTTAGCTTCCCTCCATTCTCGCAAATTTCAGGCCCATCTCCCAGCTCTTTTTATATAAAGCCCTGGAGCGAGTAGTCTACGCCCAGCTGCAGTCGTTTTTAACCACGCATGGCATCCACGAAACATTTCAGTCTGGCTTTAAACCTATGCATAGCACTGAAACAGCCCTTTTAAGAGTTTTTAATGATCTGCTCTTAGCCGCCGATTCAGGCAGCCCAGCTGTCTTGGTGCTGTTAGACTTAACTGCTGCCTTTGACACTGTGGACCATAGTATCCTGTTGTCACGGCTTGAACAGTCCGCAGGTATTACAGGCTTTGCTCTTGCATGGTTTAGGTCTTACCTGACGGACCGTAGCTTCTTAGTGCAGTTGGGTGCCTTCTCCTCTGCCAAAGCCCCTCTTACCTGTGGGGTTCCCCAAGGCTCGATTCTGGGCCCATCCTTTTTCTATTGTACATACTGCCCCTAGGTTAAATTCTCACAAAACATAATCCCCTTCCATTGTTATGCTGATGATGTACAGATTTACGTGCCTCTCAATCAAAATGCCAACTCACTACAGCAGTTGAAGGACTGCTTAATAGAGATAAAATCCTGGCTGAGCCAAAACTTCCTTACCCTCAATGAGAGCAAGACCGAGGTCATCTTTTTTGGACCCCAACCAACAGTCTCTCCGGTTGATATTCTGGGCTCCCTCAATACAAATATCCTCCCCTCTGTCATGAACCTTGGAGTGACCTTCAACAGCGCCTTTACATTTGATAAGCAGGTTAGCACTGTAGTCAAGACCTGCTTTTTCAAAATACGACTATTGGCTAAGACCAAGTCGTTTTTATCTTTTAAAGACCTAGAAAGGGTTATTAACGCCTTTGTTACCTCGAGACTAGACTAGACTAGTTACTGCAATGCTCTGTATGTGGGTATGGACCAGGCCTCAATTAGACGCCTGCAGCTAGTTCAGAACGCAGCTGCACGTCTTCTTACTGGCCATAAAAAGTGTGACCATATCACCCCAATTCTGGCCTCACTGCACTGGCTTCCAGTTCGGTTCAGAATAGATTTTAAACTCCTTTTATTTGTTTTCAAAGCCCTAAATGGGCTGGCTCCTGCCTATGTAGCCGAACTCCTCCATCGCTACACCCCAGGCAGAGCCTTAAGGTCGGCTGATCAGCTGTTGTTGATAGTGCCTAAGACCAGGCTTAAAACCCGAAGGCATCGAGCTTTTGCAGCGGCCGGCCCTAGGCTCTGGAACACTCTGCCCCTCCATGTGAGGTCGGCCCAGACCCTGGGGGTTTTTAAATCAACACTTAAAACTCACTTTTTCTCACTGGCTTTTGTTTAATTATTTATTTATTTAGTTATCCTCAGAATTGATACTATTTTTAATATTATTAAATGTTATTAATATTATTGGGGTTTTATGGGGTTTCAGTTTTTTATGATTAGTAGGTTGGGGGCGGGGAGACCTCAGAGAAGGTTCTGACTGGACTGACTGGTTGCTACGTCTGGTTGCTTGGAGCTGAGTTGGTATAACCCTGAATTAGATTAGAACATTTTAGAAATATGAGGAATAACCTCTTGGTTTTATAAACCGTTTTGTAATTACTTCTTCATCCATTTTTGGATCTCTGCGGGGTTTTCTTTTAAAACCCTAACCCCCCCCCCTTGGTGTTGGTCCCTCCCATCTCCCTCTGCGGATCTAAGGTCGGGTAGAGGGGGATGGGGCACAGAGTCGCTTATCCAGGCGGGGGAGTGCATCTGACGAAGAGATAGGTTGTTGTGCTCTCTATCTCTGTTTCTTATCCTACATGTTCACCCTGGACTAGAGGGAAAGCGTTCTTGGACGCCTTTTCAGCTCTGTTTCTCACTACATTCTTCCTACCCCGTTTACCTTGAACTATTCTAGGAGAGTGTGTTGACGTTGACTCGTTGGGCCTTTCCTCCTGTACTTGTTTGTTCCCCAGTTCTTTCCTTTAACTGAATCTAGGAGAGGGCATTTAGGCCTCTCTACTTCCTTCTTTTGATTAGTTTAGTTTTTCACCCCCTTTACCTTGAACTAATTTATACAGGAGAGTGCATTTACGTAGTCACGTTGTGCCTCTCTGCGTATACTTTGACTTTCTGTCTCTTTGGAGAGTGCTAGTACGTTGGATACGTTGGGCTTTTTCACTGTTTTCCCTCTTCACCAGTACCCCATGTCCCCTCTTCATAATTTGGGTCTTCATAATTTCCACCCTATTCTAAGGGGAAGCATGATGGTGCATTTTCATTTCAATTTCTGGCTTTGTGTTTCTTCACCTCTTACTCGTTTAATATTTAGGAGAGTGCATTTACGTAGTCACGTTGTGCCTCTCTTCCTCTGTTTCTGGCTGTTCTTTTCATACCCTTGTTTCTCTGAGAAGAGAAGAAATACTATTCTAAAAAGGAGCTGACACATGGTGTCTCTTCACTTGTACACTTGAGGGGTCAGAGTTCATATGGTGAGGGATTCCATGAGCGGTATGCGCCGGCCTGTGCCTTTACCTTGGACTTCTAATAGAACTGCTCGGGTCTTGATAGATTGAGTGGGGAAGTTCATGAGATCTTTCTAGAGGGTTATCAAGAATAACTTTTATCCAATGACCTTTCCCCTCTCTGTCTGTGTATTCTCTTGTTCCGATTAACCCAGCCAAATCTTTTTTTCTTGTTTTGTATCTATATCTACGCCGGGATCCGGAGTCGAGGCTGATCCTCTTGCTGTAGTCCTGTGTCTTGGATCCTCTATCCCGAGTTCTGGATTAAGTCGTGGACTTCGGCTCGTGGCTGAACCTGTCTCTGCGGTCCTGCCTTGGGTCTCGCCATGCTGCTTCCCTGATGGCTTCCACAGGATTGTAGCTGACATCCTTGTGGATTCATCTTCTCATTACAGACACATGCATTTCATAACATTCGGTCTATATGCTGTAAAATGTATTATCTCTTCGATTTACACACGGCATCTATTGCACGTCTGTCCGTCCTGGGAGAGGGATCCCTCCTCTGCTGCTCTCCCTGAGGTTTCTCCCATGTTCCCCTTAAACTGTGGGTTTTCTCTGGAAGTTTTTCCTTGTACGACGTGAGGGTCTAAGGATGGAGGGTCTAAGGACAGAGGGTCTAAGGACAGAGGGTGTCGTTTTTCTCATACTGATATTCTGAACAATCTGTGCTGTTGTATTTGCTGTAAAGTGTCTCTACTGTAGGCTATTTTTATTATATGTACAGCACTTTGGCTCGACCAAAAATCGTTTATAAATGTGCTATATAAATAAAACTTGATTTGATTTGAAACTTGAACTGTCAACGGCGGGAGCCCCGTCGGTCATTATCGGCCGATATTCACTCTTAATAGTTTGATCGGTGCTCTCTATAAAGGCCGATTAGGAGAGCTGGGTCTGATCGATATGGACATGAAGTGGAGTGAAGTGTAACCGGACGCGAGAGAGAGTTCAGATCAGCTGCTGAGTCTGACGGAGACACGCTGCTCTGCATGATCACCTGATGCTCCGCCCTCTGTTTAGCGAGCTGACCGGACAGCGCAAAATGCGTATGTGAAGTGTCATGAATGCAGGAAATCTACCCTCGTGGGGGTGCGCTCATGTGATTGGCTTAGAATGAAGGAGACATCTGATTGGCTATAGATAGAACAAATTACAAGTACGAATCGGCTGACCGTCAGGGGAGTCTCAAAAAACCCACACACGAATGCACAGCGATCCGTGCACAGGAAGCGGTTTGTGTTTGCAGGTTCAGGTTTTAAACGGAAAACAAATATGTGAGGATCAAAAATACATATGTAAAACTTTTTTCTGTGTTTGAATTGTATTTACATGTATATGAAACGGAACACATTTGTGAGTGCATTGAAAAACACAAGTGTGAATCCTTTTGTGTGCATGTGTGTATTATGAGACTGTTCTGAACCCATACCTCTCAACATGCCTTTTTAATATCTATATGAATGATCTATCAGATGATTTAAGTGTCTGTAAAACAGGGTGTGTGATTGGTAATGTGATTGTAACCATCTTATGTATGCCGATGATTTGGCAATTGTTTCTCCTGGCAGTGCTGGTTTGCAACAGTTGCTAAATGTTTGTTCTGATTATGGAGTTACATTTGATGTTAAATACAATGCTAAGAAGAGCGCTGTAATGATCTGCAGAGCAACAGGGGATAAGAACCTTTGTTTTCCAACATTCTACCTGTCAGGACAGGTGCTGTCTGTTTGCTGTAACACTAAGTACTGTATATGCCGTCTGTTTGCTGTAACACTAAGTACCTGCTGTCTCTTTGCTGTAACACTAAGTACTGTATCTGCTGTCTGTTTACTGTAACACTAAGTACCTGCTGTCTCTTTGCTGTAACACTAAGTACTGTATCTGCCGTATGTTTGCTGTAACACTAAGTACCTGCTGTCTGTTTGCTGTAACACTAAGTATCTGCTGTCTGTTTGCTGTAACACTAAGTATCTGCTGTCTGTTTGCTGTAACACTAAGTACCTGCTGTCTGTTTGCTGTAACACTAAGTATCTGCTGTCTGTTTGCTGTAACACTAAGTATCTGCTGTCTGTTTGCTGTAACACTAAGTATCTGCTGTCTGTTTGCTGTAACACTAAGTACCTGCTGTCTCTTTGCTGTAACACTAAGTACCTGCTGTCTGTTTGCTGTAACACTAAGTATCTGGGACACATCATCACAGATGAAATGGCTGATGATGATGACATGTATAGACAGCGGCGTGTCTTATATATTCAAGCTAACATGTTGGCTAGAAAATTCTCTTGGTGTTCAGATAAGGTTAAGGTGAACCTCTTTAGAGCTTATTGCTCTCCTCTCTATACTGCCCCCTTGTGGCTCAAGTATAAGAAGGCGAGCCTCCGGAAGCTCCAGGTTGCATATAATGACTGTTTGCGTATACTGCTTAGAAAACCAAGGTGGTGCAGTGCAGGTGAAATGTTCTGTAATGCACGAGTCAACACGTTCCATACTCTCTTGAGAAATATGATGTACAAATTCATCTGTCGATTGAATGTTTCTCATAACTCTGTCATTATGCTGCTTTCAAATCCGTGTCTCAGTGCTGTACGATACCAGTCACCTCTGTGGAAACATTGGTATAACTGCCTTTTTTAATTTATATTTGAGTGTTGTATGTCTTTTAATAATGGAACAAGAGTCTCTTTAAATAAAAGCTGATAATGATAATGTAGAAGCTTGCTCTGTTGTCTCACTGAAAGAATAACTTTTACCACGTTTTTTACAGACAATATTGAGAGATAAATAGTAGCAGTTCTCACTATGTGTTAAATATCTTTGACTTCAATACATTAAAATAGAAAGCTGAAAAAGTCATATTGCTAAATGTAACTTTTTACATGGAAAAAACCCTCAACATAACTGATGTGTAGGTGATCTAGTATTTAGTATTGTTTAATGGAATGTATATCAGTGTATTAAAGTCAATACTTCATTTATTTAAACCAATATATTTCTTGATTCTTTGTACAGTATGAAAAAAGAGTCTTTGTACCTGAGCTGAAGTTCACTGCTGTGAGGAGTTCAGTTCTGTCCCTCACTCTCTGGTCCAGCCTGTCTGCATCACCTGGACACCTTAAACAAACAGATATATATATGTAAAGTACCATGTGTACAAACAATATAACTGATTCTCTTCTGTTGAACATGTTGGATTGTGTATTGTCCGAGTCAGGGTCCTTTTTATTGTACTGTAAGTTGTGTTACCAATGCTTACTGTTTATTTGATACCCATTTGGTAATGCAATTAATAAAAACAACAAGGTTTGGGTTCGTTCTTCAGATGACTGTGACGTTAACGTGTAAGCTCGATAATGAACTCCAGCTCAACCAACCATATTGTAAGAAATCATCGAAATATGACATTAACAATTAAGTAATATACACATCTTATTGTGAGGTTGATTTCACATACACTACTTCGACATTAACTTGTCTACATACTTGAGCATAGCCAATTTAAATTAACCTTAGCGATGCATACAGTTCCTACCTACATAATAAAATATCTCTCTAAGTTACAGGGATGACCTTATTTTATAACCTCAAACAGAAGACGTTTGTTCTACAGTATTATCCCACTTAACGCTTAACACTTGTCTATTTCGTTTTAACCTTTATATCAGGGGTGGGGAACCTGTTTCCTCTCAAGGGCCATTTCAATTTTTTCAACATCCTCCGAGGGCCGTACAAATTATCGACCTCTGCTTAAAAAAACTAAAATCACAGCCCATTCATTTGGCCTTTCTTTCATGATGTGCAAAGAAAAATCAACCTCTTAATCCAGATATCTTACTATGACTCGCGCATGCATGCACGTGCACGGTTGTGGCATGACCACCAAAACAGATAGATATGGACTAGGGATGTGCATCTCCATCACTGAGGCCGATGCGATGCGCATCTCGATACGTTGCCACGATACGATACATTAACGATACATTTGAAACACCAGGCGATGCGATACGATACGATTCACCCCTGTTGCGATACAGTTCGATGCGATACAGTTCGATACGATTTGATTCAACATTATGCGATTCGGTGCGATACGATGCGATTCAACACTATGCAAAAATAATGATAATTCAATATGGTACGACAGAGGATTTTTGTTTTATTCCTTATATGCAGCAAATCATACATTAACAAAAAAGTGCTTTACATATTTGGTACTGCACATCCCATCATGCCGTTTATTTTTTTACCTTTAAAAGCTCTCCAGAGTACAGTACAATTGTATAACACCTCACAGTTAAACAATGTAAGGATGCATTGCTCATGATTAACAAATAACAGCTACCATGGTGCCATGCCCATACAGCTGCCAGCCTGATGTGCTTAACACTCATAGGCTAACTCACCAGTGGGTTCTATAACAATAAAGAATATAAATAACCTTTCACAAACAGGTATTTCATAACTGCTTATAGTAAGGAAGACATTTAAATTATTATTGGCCGTCACAGGCTGCTGTAAACTAAACACCACTCTCTCTGACAGAACACCTCACTGAGTGATTGAACTCATATGTCTAACTTTCAGGTTTCTCTTTTCAGCCGCAGACCCCATGTCGCCTCTTTATGTGCGTCGCTAAGTTCCTCGTACTACTTGTGTACTTTAAAGTGGCTCGGCATCGTTAACAATTTGCGAGCGATCTTTCAAGTTGACCGTCTGTAGTGCCGCGCACATATACCATCAGGACGTTACTGATGGGGTGCGGCTGCGGAGTGATACTGTGTGTATGCAAGCCCGCATCTAGGACGGATCTATGTATCATGGCTGTAGACCTGTTAAGTAATAAAGATACCTCATACAAAGGTCTACGGATACCTTATTACTCTCCATGACCTGCGGTCAGCTATATAGCATAAAGGACTATTACACCATCTTTCTTGAACAATCCGAAGTGTTGCCAAACGTTTGATTTGTAGGTATTTTTCGGTGCGCTGTGTTTCTCTTTCTCCTCAACTTCCGTGTGGGTTGATAACTGAGACTCTCGGCCTCCGTAGTGGCGAAGCAAATATCAAAGATCGTCTCTGCTGAGCGTTGACAAGATGAGGGGATTTTATATGAATGAATCGGTGTTTTACCGATGCAAAGACGCTACACAATCGATGCATCGCGAGTTCAACCCAAACTGTAGCCGATGTGCACTCTTTCAACCGGTGCACTCGCATCTTGAACGTTTATGCCGGTGCACCGATGCGAATCGGTGAATCTTAACATCTCTAATATGGACACAAGATGTGTGCAAATGTATTTAGTTTCCTATCCATTTGGACATGATTTGAGTGGGGGAGGCGGGGCTAACCTCCTCTAGGGGGGTCCGGGGGCATGCTCCCCCGGGAAGATTTTTCTTTAAATGTTGAAGTTAAAAGCATCAATCTGGTGCTCTTTGAGAGCAACATTAGGAGCTCTATGGATAGATTACATGACACTACATTGCATTTAGCTGACGCTTTTATCCAAAGCGACTTACAATAAGTGCATTCGACCAACAAGATACAAACTTGAAGAAAACAGAATCATATAAGTACATCAGGTTTCATAGAGCTAACACATTTCAAGTGCTACTCAACTGGCTTTAGATAAGCCAGTACTTTATTAGTATATAAGTGCTCTGTTAGCAGTTATTTGTTAGTAATTCTATCGCTCGAAGTGGAGTCGAAAGAGATGAGGTTTCAGTCTGCGCCGGAAGATGTGCACGCTATCTGCTGCCCTGATGTCAATGGGGAGCTCATTCCACCATTTTGGAGCAAGGATAGCAAACCATCATGTTTTTGCTGATGGGAACTTGGGTCCCCCTCAACAGATGTTTGGAGATACATTTCTCAACACCCATATGAAACAGAACTGTAAGAAGATTTATTTTTCTTTATGGATCTTTTACAAATCATTCCCCTTTCTAACTGTATTCTTGTTTATTAATAACAACTTGTTTTACTGTCATATAGTATTTTATACCCGTTTACCTTATTCTCTTATTTTTTTAGAACTATAATGATCATATAAAGATGTGCCTTTACCTCACTGGTTGGAGAAAAAGCTTCTTATATTCGTCTAACCAGATGCTAATAACAACAAAGTTATTGAGTGTATGATCAGTATGACAGATGAACAGATCTTTCAACTAAAGACACAGCCACGCAAAAACTGCTGCATGTGTACGGCTCCTTATGGGTACTGCAATGTTTGGAAGTGCCGGAGCGACGTTCTGGTGCTCTCCGGCAGAACTACACCCCTGTCAGACGAGACATATACCACGCAGTGTTGCCAACTCCATAGTAAGGAAAGTAGCTATTGGCTGTCCGAAAAGTCGCCAGAAGTCCCTAAATGACGTCATCGCCTAATTTGTATATCATGTAATCGCGGAAAAAACGTTCCACCCCCTTCAAGGATCAAAACTTGAAACCACCAGAGTAAATCCAGACCACAGTAGATCAGAAATGTCTCTATTAGAAAAAGTAGAAATAGTTTTAGTAGTTTTTAGTAGAAATCTCCCTTACAATAAAGGCAGTATGCCGTGTGTCATCTCCAATAAATGGCTTCAACCATCCTTTAAACTCAGGGTTTGATTCCCACTCCTTTCTGTACTTTTGTGAATACAGTTTAACTTTAGACTGTGACATGATGACCTACGTGGATGTTTAGCTTGTCACAGAGAGGCACACACACAGTGGACGAGGTGATTAAGTGACTGAAGCTGTCTCGACGTGGGAGAGTGTGGCTGTCTCCTCTCTGCTCTGACTGCAGCTGAGCTGCTGCAGGAGGCAAAGTTAGTCTGCGCACCTGTGAGTACTATGGGAGGGCTGAGGGGCTCACGGCTATGAGGGGCCG
Organism: Pseudochaenichthys georgianus; assembly: GCF_902827115.2. Taxonomy (NCBI): domain Eukaryota; kingdom Metazoa; phylum Chordata; class Actinopteri; order Perciformes; family Channichthyidae; genus Pseudochaenichthys; species Pseudochaenichthys georgianus. The sequence goes on along the minus strand of NC_047507.1, from coordinate 43,693,441 downwards.
TGTAGGCCAAAATTCAAACTCACCTCGCACTACTGAAAACATCTGGCCTTGCACACACACTACTGAAATACTCTCACGTTCACTACTGAACACCTCACACACACACACTACTGAAAATTAAGCCTCACACACACTATTGAAATCCTCTCACATTCACTACTGAAAACCTCACACACACACTACTGAAAATTAAGCCTCACACACACACACACTACTGAAAACATCTGTCCTTGCACACACACTACTGAAATCCTCTCACATTCACTACTGAACACCTCACACACACACTACTGAAAACATCTGGCCTTGCACACACACTACTGAAATCCTCTCACATTCACTACTGAACACCTCACACACACACACTACTGAAAATTAAGCCTCACACACACACACACTACTGAAATCCTCTCACATTCACTACTGAACACCTCACACACAATACTGAAAATTAACCTCACACACACACTCCTGAAAAACATTTTACTGAAAGATTCTCAGTAGGGAATGTGCATGTGTTTCACCTATGTGTGTGTGAGGGGATTCTTGCTGTAACGGAAGTCATTCTAATGTAACGGATGTCATTCTAATGTAACGGAAGTCAGTGGTCTCTTTACTAGCCCCGTTAGCTTCATTAGCTCCAGGCTGCTACTCCGAAGTGTTTGTTGTGTTGATGCCTGGTGGAGTATTCTTCATTGAAATATCGCACTTATCGTATGGCTCTGCGGTTCAAACAGACCGTCCATGAATGCAGTTTATTCGGTAAGTGAAATGCAAGCACTTTATTTCTTACTTGTCTTTTTATTCAGCTAACAAGCGAGACGAAGCTACATCTGTGCTAACGATGCTATCCGTAGCATACAAGTTAAAATATAATGGAGAAGTGTAAAACATTAAGAAGGATTATACTGTAAAACATAAGGCTTCTCGGTGAGGTTGGTAAAATAAGGTCATGCTTGTACATTAGTTAGCTTGCTAGTTAGGTAACTGTATGCATTGTTATTGTTAATTTAAAATAGCTATGCTCGACGATGCAGACAGCTAGCGTCACATTAGTGTTGAAGAGCAGAGTACTGTATGAGATTAACCTCACTATAAGATCTGTGTATCTGAAAAATATGAATCTCACATTTCCAGTTGGTTCCAGAAATAACGTTGACGTAGATATTGCAATATGGTTTGAAACTAGCTGGAAATAAGGTCTGTGGTTGAGACACATTTAAGAGACGGGTCACGTTTTGTTCAGCCGGATAATATCCACATGTCTACCCTACTTTTATAATTTTCAAATCATAAATCTAGTTGCCAGAAGCAAAATGCTAACGTTATGCTTAAAGGAACTGCAGCTGCTTCAACGTCACGCCGATTTAAGATCCATATTCAAACATACAGATCATAAATGGTACAAGTTGAAGCGTTTGTTTGAACAGTTTGCAGGAACTTGCTTTCAAGCAGAACTTGAACATGTACATAAATAGCTGACGTTAATAATGCTAACTAGCGAGCTAGCTGTGTAGACCTGCTGCACTATTTACTACAGCCCGGCTGTCCGCAGCCGACTTTATAACAGTATTAAGTGAAAACCATTCAAAATATTTTATAGAATAAATCCGTTATCCAAATCCCATAAAAACACAAGACAACCAGCAATTAGACAATAACATGTGTCGTATTTTTGTCGGATGAATACATGCTGATATTGTCACTTTTTAAAAAACCTAAATAAGGGTTGTTCCCTCTTGTTTTCTCTTTGTTTGGATAATACTACAGAAAATGGGGTCCACGGAAGGTGACACCCTTGCAAACCAAAAAAGAGAAATACAAGTATTTGTATTCCCCCCGGTCTGCACGTTTTACGTTGCTTAAGGTAAGTGAACATGAAACTATTCAGCATAACTTTCAATAATAATCTACGGTATTTATTGAGTTTTGGGATATTACTTGCATACAAATCTATAAATGCCTTAAGGTTTCTAAAACATACAATATGTGGTAAATTCAACAGTGGACCCAGCAAAGATTCACATTTTTGCACGATTTGTTATTGATTTGTTGCTGTTACTTAATTATACTTTTAATAAATTCAAGTCAAGCTTAGCTAGTTATGGTAGCTATATGCTCTTACCTGTGTGCCTCCTCCGCAACCAGACTGTATTGAAACTCTTAAGTACCAGTTATATCTACTTTAAACAATTAAAAAGACAAAATCAACTACATTTATTGATATACCAATCTTTATTTTTGTGGTCCTTTATATTTTAGAATCGTTTTTCATGACAGTCAATTTAAATATTTGTCTTATGCCATATTCACATTCATTTGTAACACACACGTAAGGGTAAAAGACAAACATCTTCAACAAATGTAATGCAATGAATAAGCTTCATTGTCACAGAAGCACACATAACGTCATATCTAATATTTAAACAAATCATTTCCTTGTCCCTAAAGCATTGACTGAGCTATTTTTCGTCCTCAAATGCAGGCATTAAGTTACATGTTCACGTTCTGCTGCCACAATAAGTCAGTTTCTCCAGTGTAATGATAATAAAATGCTAAGTAAGTATTGGTAATAATATTAATAAAAACAACAACGTTTGGGTTCGTTCGTTTAATATGATGAACGTTAACCAGTAAGCTTCAATAATCAACTCCAGCTCAACAAACCATATTGCAATATTTACGTTACCATTATTTCTGGAACCAACTGGAAATGTGAGATTCATATTTTTCAGATACACAGATCTTATAGTGAGGTTAATCTCATACAGTACTCTGCTCTTCAACACTAATGTGACGCTAGCTGTCTGCATCGTCGAGCATAGCTATTTTAAATTAACAATAACAATGCATACAGTTACCTAACTAGCAAGCTAACTAATGTACAAGCATGACCTTATTTTACCAACCTCACCGAGAAGCCTTATGTTTTACAGTAGGCTATAATCCTTCTTAATGTTTTACACTTCTCCATTATGTGTTAACTTGTATGCTACGGATAGCATCGTTAGCACAGATGTAGCTTCGTCTCGCTTGTTAGCTGAATAAAAAGACAAGTAAGAAATAAAGTGCTTGCATTTCACTTACCGAATAAACTGCATTCATGGACGGTCTGTTTGAACCGCAGAGCCATACGATAAGTGCGATATTTCAATGAAGAATACTCCACCAGGCATCAACACAACAAACACTTCGGAGTAGCAGCCTGGAGCTAATGAAGCTAACGGGGCTAGCAAAGAGACCACTGACTTCCGTTACATTAGAATGACATCCGTTACATTAGAATGACTTCCGTTACAGCAAGAATCCCCTCACACACACATAGGTGAAACACATGCACATTCCCTACTGAGAACCTTTCAGTAAAATGTTTTTCAGGAGTGTGTGTGTGAGGTTAATTTTCAGTATTGTGTGTGTGAAGTGTTCAGTAGTGAATGTGAGAGGATTTCAGTAGTGTGTGTGTGAGGCTTAATTTTCAGTAGTGTGTGTGTGAGGTGTTCAGTAGTGAATGTGAGAGGATTTCAGTAGTGTATGTGTGCAAGGCCAAATGTTTTCAGTAGTGTGTGTGTGAGGTGTTCAGTAGTGAATGTGAGAGGATTTCAGTAGTGTGTGTGCAAGGCCAGATGTTTTCAGTAGTGTGTGTGTGAGGTGTTCAGTAGTGAATGTGAGAGGATTTCAGTAGTGTGTGTGTGTGTGTGTGTGTGTGTGTGTGTGTGTGTGTGTGTGTGTGTGTGTGTGTGTGTGTGTGTGAGGCTTAATTTTCAGTAGTGTGTGTGTGAGGTGTTCAGTCGTGAATGTGAGAGGATTTCAGTAGTGTGTGTGCAAGGCCAGATGTTTTCAGTAGTGTGTGTGTGAGGTGAGTTTGAATTTTGGCCTACACGGCCCTTCATACACGGCAGCTCGTTAACTGCAGAACAATACGTGAGTCTCCAAACACCAGAAAATTCCCTAATAACACCATTACAAGTCGTTAGATCAGTCGTTAGTCGCTTTTGACAAAAATAAGTAGCCGGAGGGTTTGGAAAGCCGCCAAATGTAACGACAAAGTCGCCAAGTTGGCAACACTGATACCACATGATGACACGCTTGTTTAATCTTTTTGTGGTCTAGATTTTTTCTTTTTTGCGTGTGTTTATAAATTACCTCGAGGGCCGTACCAAATGGTCTCGCGGGCCGTATACGGCCCGGGGGCCGGAGGTTCCCCACCCTTGCTTTATATGTACAGTCGTTTTAACGTGGAGGCTACGATTAGCATCGTTAGCACAGATGTAGCTACCACTCGCTTACACGCTAACCCAAGCCTTAACATTCATTACGTAGCTGATTAAAATCATAAACACATAAATAAAGTACTCGAATTTCACTTACCGCAAAACCGCATTCATGCACCGTCTATTTCAACCGCAGAGCGAGTCACAATAGTCCGATATAAGCATGAAGAACAAAGAAACACGGCCGGGTTCAAGTTGTGTTCCCTGGATGAACTGACCAGGCAGAATCCCTGTATCATGCATCACGGGGCTGCTAGCAGAGAGACAAGACACTTACAGCAGCAGTAACTGGACAGAGCTGTCAATCAATGTGACCACGCCATAATCTATGCAAAAACATAACCTAAGACCTAATATAAATAAAAGGGTCATGCTATAAAACAGTTCACTCAACAATTCATAATCATGAAGGTGGAATCTAACTATATCCCGAATAATGTTTATTGCATCCAGGGGTAGAAACATGTTTATTTCTGCTGTAAAGTTGGGCATTTTAACATGGGGTCTATGGAAATTGATCCTTTCTGCAGTCATCGCCTATCAGCCAATAGATGAACTGCAGTTTATTGGCCTCCCGGCTCTGCCCCAGAGTTTGCCGCTTGGTCCCGACGGACCCGAAAACGTAGACGTAGTGGGATTAGATACCAAAACCCACTGAAGAATGGAGAGAATATCTCATACACCATGATACCAAATACAAGAAAACAAATATGGAGAATTAAGAAGAAGTGAAAACACTAACTAGAAGACTTTTGAAGATACAAGTAGCTGAGAGAGACACCGAAGCTCACAAGAGCAAGAAAACGACAAAACAGATGGCAGTTAAGTCAGAAATGGCCATACTAGCAGAGAAGGCCGGGTGGACATATTTTTTTTTATTTTAAAGTGAAGTCAGATTGAACATAGTAAACAAATGTAAATGATAGTGTCTGTCCAAACTTATAGTGAAAACAACCCGACTGTTGTGTCGCCTCACGCCTCCTGCGTCTTGGCCATGTGTCGCACTGGAACACACCACAAAGACTTCAGCCGACGGCCAAGTAGCATGTACGCACTGCGCATGCGTGAGTGGCAATAACTCTCCTTACCAGCAGGCGGCGGTAGTGTGTATTCGTCATTCAAAAGAGGCAACCGGAAGACAGACTGCGTGATATATACAAACTTCAGCTTTCTGAAGCAGAAATAAACTATTTAAGCATTGTGGCTGGCAACCTTAAAGTACTGATGCTACCACATGCCATGCATAAATTATAATCCAAGATCATATTAATATACAACATCATAACACTGACAGGCAAATTATGTATCATCATGTACATCTGTATCTTTTATTGTAGTATAGCTAATTGTATCCTCATTCTAATGTTGTGTTATCTAATGGCTGTAGTATGAAGATACGAAATAAAGTTTTGTATCTTGCAGTAGCGGTAAAAAGTGGTTTATTATCAAATCTGTAGCCTGCAATGTAAGCAATACACTAAAATACAATCAGATAAAAATAGTAAGTAATACAATAAAATAAAAAAATAGCCACATCGTCCAGGGTCCTGTCCGTTAAATACTTGTTTGGGAATTGATAAAGTTCGGTGTAAAAAAAGCTGAGCAGATGTAATGAGTGTTCATTTACAGCAATACTGTGAGTTCTCTGTGTAAAAGGGGCTATTGACTAGCAGCTCTATTTGTTTTGGGACATAGCTAACACTACTTAACAATTATTTACTTTGCTTGCTTGTGTGTGTAATATTTTTGCCTACAGTAAAATGCGGCTAGGTACAGGATATCAATGATTACTCCATCCATCCATCCATCCATCCATCTTCTCCCGCTTATCCGTGGTTGGGTCGCGGGGGTAGCAGTTCCAGCAGAGAGCCCCAAACGTTCCTTTCCCTGGCCACATCAACCAGCTCTGACTGGGGGATCCCAAGGCGCTCCCAGGCCAGCGAAGAGATATAATCCCTCCACCTGGTCCTAGGTCTACCCCTTGGTCTCTTCCCAGCTGGACGTGCCTGGAACACCTCCCTAGGGGGGCGCCCAGGTGGCATCCTAACTAGGTGCCCGAACCACCTCGACTGGCTCCTTTCAATGTAATTGTTAACTTAATTTGCATGTATGTTGATTGGTCTCTCTCAATTTTTCACAGCAATTGTGTGACTGCAAAAGTGTCCTGTGCCTGCTCTCCGACCGCAAGAGTGTCCTGTCAAACCGTACCTGTGTCTGCAATCCAATCAGTGACTGCAGGTAAAAGGTGTCATCTGCCATTCTCAAATTCATGATTAAAATGTTTCTTTTAATTTTTTCTGTAACGGGAAGAAACTAAGCTAACTGATCTTTTTTTCTTTTTTTTTTGCAAAAAAAACCACAAAGCTAACGCTGAGCCTCTGAATTAGCCACGAGCGAAAAAATCTTAAGGCCGTTAGTACAGAACTCTAGCTATACCGATCAATATACTTATTGGATCTGCACAAACAAGCTTAGATAACATCCTGAGAGTCCACAGATTATAGAAACATAAGGATCATCACTGAGCGATCAGAACTCGTGACAGGGGAAGCAAATACAGACAACTCAAGACGTAGCTTTAGGTAGCAAAACACGGAGATATGCTCACCTTAGCTGTTATTCTGATCAAGTCGTGTTCAATGGCATTAAAACGAGAAAAAACGCGGCTGAAGGTTAATCCATAGGTTAATCCAATGTGTCTGTCACTTTGAAAAAATTATTGATAATCCATAATTCAATTTGTATGCAAAAATCGGAGAATAAAAATTAGCTGCTAATGGTAGCCACCTGAGTGTGTCACAACTCCGGTTTTGGCTACGCGTCACTCTCACTCCTTATCTGGTAACCTGTGTGTGTATGTGGAAATTTCCCTCGATTCCATTGGCTCTAGCGCAGGGGTGGGGAACCTCCGGCCCCCGGGCCGTATACGGCCCGCGAGACAATTTGATACGGCCCTCGAGGTAACTCACGCAAAAAAGATTTTTTTTTTAGAAATGTTGAGGTTTAGGATGGCAGCTTCTTCTTACGCTGCACTCGGAGAGAAATATTGGAGACGGAGACGATGAACTGTTTAGCCCTTGAGCATGATTTATTCCTTTGCTTCACAGGTGATTCCTTCGCTCAGCCGAGCTAACTTAGAAGAGAACACACATAGACAGTGTACACATGCATCAGGTGAACACACCTTCATTTACATGACGCAAGACTGGTCAATACTAGCACGTAATACTACAGTGCCTCACAGTGGTAACAGTATTACATACAATAACTGAGGACATATGTAAACATTTCCCTTAACACCCCCACTTGTTCTCAGGTTGCTGTACTCCAAAAATGTAAACAAAATGAAAATGTGGACCTCCTCACACATTTTAAACTCCAAAAACGATTCCTGCAAACTTCTTCAGTTTCAGCGTAGTTACAGGTTTTGTCATTATATCTGCCACCATCTCTTCAGTAGGGCAGTACACCAGAGTTAGTTTCCCATCCTTTACAGTTGATCTTATGAAGTGGTACTTTATGTCCACGTGCTTACACCTCTGTCTGCTTACAGGGTTTTTGGCTAGGGCAATTGTTCCCTGGTTGTCCTCATACACTACTGTTTGTGTATATTTGTAATCATCGATACCCTCCAGTAACTGGTCTAGATATATACACTCTTGTACAGAGTCCGGAGCAATGTATTCCGCCTCACAGGTGGAAAGTGCCACTGTAGGCTGCTTCTTACTCTTCCATGACACTAAAGAGCTGCTCTTACTGAGGCTTACACAGTATCCTGTGGTACTGCGCCTGTCGTGACATCAGCTGCCCAGTCGGTGACATCAGCTGCCCAGTCGGCATCACTGTGGGCTAGTAAGCCTAGCTTCTCACTATTGTTTCTTCTGAAACACAACTCTTTCTCTATAGTGCCTCTAAGGTATCTTAATACGTGTTTCACAGTTACCCACTGCTCCTTTGTAGGCTCAGCAAAATATTGTGATAGTTTGCTCACAACAAAACTTAAATCTGGCCTTGTACATGTGGTCAGGTATATAAGGCTGCCTACCGCCTCTCTGTACATCCTGACATCATCCATTTTCACTGCATTTTCTGTATAGTCAAGTTGTTGATCACAGGGTGTTTCTCTGGGTTTACAGTTGTGCATGTTAAACCTCTCCAGTATCTTGTTAACATATGTTTCCTGTGACATCTTTACACATCCATCCGACTGTTTGAAATCGATACCCAGAAAATATTTTAGGCTGCCTAAATCTTTCATCTTAAATTTGGCAGAGAGCATCTCTTTCACTTCCTTCATTATTTTGTCATTGCTAGCTGCAATGATCAGATCATCGACCCAGATGATTATTATCACCTTTCCACCTTCAGTCTCTTTGGCATAGACACAGTGGTCTGCTGGGTTCTGTGCAAAATCGTCTTCAGTTAAACAATCGTGCAAAATCCTGTTCCAATTTCTACCGGATTGTTTTAGACCATAAAGAGATTTTTCTAGCTTACACACTAGACCTTCCCCTCTTTCTTCATAACCCTCGGGTTGTTCGATATAGATTTCATAATCTATAGGAGCGTGTAAGTACGCTGTTTTTACATCCATCTGATGCAGTAGCAAGTCCTCCTGTGCTGCTTTCTGTAACAACACTCTTACACTCGTCAAGCTGGCCGTGGGGGAAAAAGTCTCTCCTTAGTCAATCCCCATCCTCTGGCTATAGCCTTTGGCCACAAACCTTGCTTTGTACTTGTCCATTCCCTCAATATCACTTTTGATAGAGTAAACCCATTTGCCCCCCACTGTCTTTTTGCCTTTTGGCAGATTTGTCAGGGTAAATGTGTTGTTGTCGTTTAATGATTGGATTTCGTCATCCATGGCTTTGACCCACTCTTTTGAGTCAGTTGACGTCATAGCCTCCTTAAATATCTGTGGAATGCCACATACTTCTCTGTAGCAGTAGTCTACGGTAGTATGAATCCCATCACTATCACTGTCTTCAGTTACAAAGTCCTTTAAGTGACTTGGTTTCCTTCTGTCTCTAGTCGGGTATCTCCCACCCTCAGATTCCTCATCTGTCCCACTTGGTTGTGTTTGGCTACTGTCGTCAGACATAGTTACTGGACTGTCACTTTGTGCACTAGTCTCTTTAGCATTCTCTGTGCTCTCATGTATCTCCTGTGTGACCCTGCTAGCCCTAGGCTGCCTCACACTGTCTTTGTCATCATTTGGGTCTGACCCAAATGTCTGTGTCTGTTTCTCCACAGTTACCTTGTTTACAAACTTGACAAGTCTGTGCTTTTGTACTTTCTCAGTATCTGGGTGATAGACCAAATACGCGGGGCTGTTCTTGTCATAACCCACAAAACGCCCCTGATCACACCTGGAATCAAGTTTTCCTTTGTCCTGTTTGTATGTGTAACATACAGACCCAAACTTCTGCATTGTAGAGACGTTAGGCTTTTTATCTGTCAGCATCTGGTAAGGGGTTTGTCCTGTACGCCTGTTAAAACATCTGTTACGTACTATGGCTGCTGTTTGGACTGCGTAGTTCCATAACGGTTTTGGTAGCTGACTTTCAGTTAGCATACACCTACCCATCTCAAAATGAGTACGCCAGCTTCTCTCAGCTGTACCGTTCTGGTGGGGTGAGTACGGGGCTGACGTTTCATGTCTTATCCTATTTTTCCTTAACAATGTTTGGAAATCCCTGCATGTGAACTCTGTGCCGTTGTCTGACCTTATACACTTCACTTTCCCGTATGGGGCTGTATCTGCTAGGAATTTTTCCGTTGCCTGTACCGTGTCACTTTTAGTTTTTAGAAAATATACAAATATTGCACCCGAGTAGTCATCAGTGAATGACTGTACATATTTGTAACCATCTCTTGACTCTGTAGCTACTGGACTGGCTAGGTCCGTGTGTACCATTTGTAATGGAGCCTTTGCTCTACTATCAGGGTTTCTATTTCTGGTTTGTGCAAATTTCCCCAGAATACACACCTCACATTCTTGGTCGGGTCTATCTGTTTTGCCCTTGATCTGCATACCTTCAACCACATTTTGCATTTGTAGCACATCGTCATAATTACAGTGGCCTAGTATTTCATGCCACGTCTATACATCATGGCAAGCATTGCATTTGTCACTATTCTCACCTTCAGTGTGCAAATAATACAACCTGTTGTACACATGAATGTCAAACCTGGTTCCGTCTTTGTGTATCAAAGCGTATTTTTCCTGCTTGAAAACGACCGTGGCTCCGCTGGCGGTCGCTGCCTTCACTGAGAAGATGTCCTGGGGATATGACGGTATAAACAATGCCTTTCTCAGCGTAGTGGTATGTCGCCGTCCTCCGCTGTCGACCAGGCAAACCTCTACTTCTCCCTTGCGTTGAGCGACACCGTTGCACCGGGTACCGTCTGCCAGCTCCACGCAGTGTGTCTCTGGCTTGAACGTGTCATCGAAGTTTTTGAACTTGGTGATGTCCGTGATGATGTGCGAGGTGGCTCCTGTGTCGACCATCAGGCCCTTCTCCTGGATGCTGCGTGCTGGCTGCCGCTGGACCCTGTTTTCTCCGTCTTTGATCCTGAAGACGTAATCTGCATCGCCGCCATCTTCTTCTGAGACTTTTCTCGCGCCATCTTGTCTGTCTTTACGCCTGCACGTGGCGTCTTTGTGTGTGTCACTTTTGCATTGACTACACCATGTCTTCTGCCGACACACTCGCTCTGTGGCCTTTTGTGCCGCACTTAAAACACTCAATATCGGCATTGTCACTGTTCCTGTCATATGCACCTTGCTTGGCGGGCCGCCGTCCGGGTCTCGCTTGAGTCTTCATCACGTTATCACTCGACTCTGTCGTGCTTAATTTCTCTGTGTCTTCAAAACTCCTTAGCTTTGTCCTGAACTCTGGAAACGTTATATTGTCATCATTATGTGCCACGTGTATTGCAAATGGTCTAAACATCTCAGGCAGTCCTTTTAAGACCATGGCTATCAGTAGGCCGTCGCCTAACGTTTCACCTGCGTTCCGTAGCGCAGTGATGGTGGTTTCTGCCCGTATGATATAGTCTGTGACACTTTCACTGTTCGTCTTCTGAAGCGATGTCAACATGGTATACAAGTTTATTATCCGGGCTTTTTCCCTCCCGGCATAATATCCCCTTAATATCTTTAAGGCTTCTCTTGCATTGTCGGGCGCATCCCTCATAATTAGCGAGAGGCTTTTGTCGTCTAAAAGTTGTATTAGCTCAGCATACGCGTCCGCATTTTTCTTGCCGTCTGCCTCTATCTCGGCTTCACTATTTGGTTCTCTTAGAATTGTGTTCTTTAACCCTAATAGGTGAAGGTGTCCTAACACTTTAGTCTCCCACAGTTCATACTTAGATTCATCTCCGTCGAACATCAGTCGAGGCAACCTGCTTGTCCCTCGATGATCCATGTTAGCTTATCTTGCTATCCCGTTAGCACGCTGTTCGCCGTGACTTTCTGACAGTGATAAATCTTCAAACTTCTTCCCGAATGACTCCTGGGCCCATAACCTGTTGAGGTTTAGGATGGCAGCTTCATCTTACGCTGCACTCGGAGAGAAATATTGGAGACGGAGACGATGAACTGTTTAGCCCTTGAGCATGATTTATTCCTCTGCTTCACAGGTGATTCCTTCGCTCAGCCGAGCTAACTTAGAAGAGAACACACATACAGTAGACAGTGTACACGTGCATCAGGTGAACGCACCCTCATTTACATGACGCAAGACTGGTCAATACGTAGCACGTAATACTACAGTGCCTCACAGTGGTACAATAACAGTATTACATACAATAACTGAGGACATATGTAAACATTTCCCTTAACAAGAAATCTAGTCCGCAAAAGAATTAAACAAGCGAGTGCCTGTTTTTCCTGGCCACGGTCAGGGTCCTTGAACACAACACGAGCCTCACGTGTCATCACGTGGTATATGTCTCGTCCGACAGGGGTTTAGAGCTGACGGAGAGCACCAGGACGTCGCTCCGGGCCGGGACTTCACAAATGTCAGTACCCATAAGGAGCCGTACACATGCCGCAGTTTTTTGCGTGGCTGTGTCTTTAGATGAAAGCCCAGTGGCGATCTGTTCATCTGTCATACTGATCATACAGTCAATAACTTTGTTGTTATTAGAATCTGGTTAGCTAGCTATGCTAACGAATATAAGAAGCTTTTTCTCCAAACAGTTAGGTAAAGGCACATCTTTATATGATCATTATAGTTATAAAAAAATAAGAGAATAAAGTAAACAGGTATAAAATACTATGACAGTAAAAAAAAGTTGTTATTAATAAACAACAATACAGTTTGAAAGGGGAGTGATTTGTAAAATATCCATAAAGAAAATCTGCTTACTGTTCTGTTTCATATGGATGTTGAGAGATGTTTCCATAGATCTCTTAACTCTTAAAGTGCACCAGATTGATGCTTTAACTTCAACATTTAAAACAAAAATCTTCCCGGGGGAGCATTGCCCCACGGACCCCCCTAGAGGAGGATAGGTCCCCCCTCCCACACACTTAAATCATATTCACATGGATAGGAAACTAAATTGCACACATCTTGTGTCCATATCTTTCTGTTTTGGTAGTCATGCCACAACCGTGCACGTGCATGCATACGCGAGTCATGGTAAAATATCTGAATTAAGAGGTTGCTTTTTCTTTGCACAGCATGAAAGAAAGGCCAAATGAATGGGCTGTGATTTTAGTATTTTTAAGCAGAGGTCAATCATTTGTACGGCCCTCGGAGGATGTTGAAAAAATTGAAATGGCCCTTGAGAGGAAAAAGGTTCCCCACCCCTGCTCTAGCGGTTAAAAAGAGATGTCAATCAGCAAAATCGACCAAGGGGGACCAGAGATATGGAAAATCCACCCAAATGACCCCAGAAGTGTTTTTTTGTGCTAAATCTCTCTAAAAAGGTTAAATGTCACTTGTTTTGCATCAATCTTGATACAGGGTACTTGATGTAGCACCTAATTTCAGACTCCAGCTTACAGCTTCCTGCCTACGACCTGCCTAAAACCAGTATCGAGGAATGTTAAGCCCTCCCACTATTTTCCAAGAGGGCGTTGCCAGATTTTCAATTTCAGGTTTTAACCAGGAGATGGCGCTTCATTCACAAATACAGAAAGACAAGTTTCATGGACTTGCAGTTGTGTTTTGAAGAGCATTTGAACACATCAATATTTTAGATCTAATCTTGTAATTCAATAATATATAGTCTTTATATATTAAATAATCATAATAATCATGTAAATGTTTACATTACACTTCTTTATTTGTTATGCTCATACTTTTACCTTTACAATCGTTTGCTTTAATATGCAGTATATTTTTGTGTTTGCTTCCTCCTGCTCCCTTTCGGACACATACTGTATGATTTATTATTATTATTAATATGAAGATATTATTAAGATAAGATGTTACTTTATTGATTGAACATTTTAGTTTAGAATGTGCTGTCCCACGGTAATTCAGAAGGCTCACAGGTCACATTCCGACCATTATTTAAAACAATAGGTGCTTTCACACCGTCTACAGTTTGATTTGTATAGAGGGAGCTCTGTGGCTGAATGGCCAGCGATTAGGTGTGGCGCATTTATCATAGGTGATCAGAGCTAACTGCCTGCCGTCAGATTTCATTTAAAAAACAGGTCTGATTTTAAGACTATTTTTGCGCTCATAAAGAATGATAAGAATAAAAATAATGCATATTGAACTGGTTTCATTCATTAGTGAGTTTATTTAACACTAGAACTGCCAATCGGGTCAATTTGTGTGATGTGTGTTGTGTGTGTGCAATGTAACTTTTTTTCAATAAAATATGAAAGTCTCCCAGTCCGTGACTTTTCCTGAAAGTGTGTTATGTAGCACCCTATGTTGTTAAAAATTGCATTCTAATAGCGGGATTTGACGGTGTTAGGTAGGCCTATACAAAAACCTCTGGCGGTTCTAGTGTTAAGGTAATTAGGTACAGTAGAAGCCCTTTTTTTTTAATTTGAATTTTTTATTTATCAGTTGAACATAAAAGTCAACTAACTGAGGGTCACTTGCAATGACAGTGTTGTGTCTAACTGTACGCTTGTCACTCAGAGTAACCTACAGTTAATTTAGCTGCTGGAGAAGAAAGATCATGGGGGGAGGGGGGAGAGAGCTGTGGTTGATGGGCCATTAGTTGTGTAAATACCAACCCAGTCTCACGGCATTTCGTGTTCACCAACACGATTTTTAATCTATTGATTCGTGTTCACCAACACGATTTTCCCCTTTTTTTCATGTTGCACAGCACGATTTTAAAAGCAATGTATTTCTACTGGTAATGTATTTTGTGCCTGCAGCACGTCTTTTTCTCCGGTCGGGTCGTGGAAGACTGGAAGCTGTGTGGTTCATAAAAACATGTTCTTACTCAATATCAAGCCACAATTATTGCTTTTATTTTAAATCGTATAATTTCGGACTTTTGTTGCCGTCTGTGAGGAAAATAAATGGGGCTCAGAGCCTCAGGATACTGAAATCTGTATTTTTAAATATTTTTTCCTTCTAATTTGTTATTCTTTTCAAAATAACACACTGTTATTTACTCACCAATAACACACAATTATCCTTGCTTTTATTTATTGGTTTAATTCCATAATCTCTGGCTTTTTTGGTGTCCGTCAGGAACTGAATTTCCAAATAAAAATAACCGGAAACAGACGTAGGCCTATAAGGGACATTTCGAGCATCATTGCGATTGTCAACATTTCTGAGTTTAGGTTGGCCGAAGACACTACACTACCCATAATCCCCAGCTATCGTTTAGGACTACAGTTCCCGTAAGGTTACGCAGAGCGTCAAACAGCTGTGTGAAATGGAACGAAACCACGCCAGACTATCCAAAACTGGAATCGAACGCCCCCCCAGAACTACACATGCTGGCTATTGTGTTTCGCAAAATGTTCTATGGGACGTCTCTACTGAACGTTTTCGTTTTTCCCACAATTAGAAGTTGTCAGTATTAAACACATTGGTGTTATCAAATGTAAAACATATAATTAATAAATGGGTGAAAATCGCTTGTGTCCATAATGTGCAGCATTAATATATAGCATTAATATATACTATGCACGATATTGTTTTTTTGAAACCGATACCAATAACTTCCTGCTTCTCAAGACCGATACCGATAATAAAAAAAAAAATTACGCCACTAATTATTTTAACGCGATTAACGCATGTGTATTTTTTTCCCTCGGCCGCCCCGTAGTTTCAGAGCGCATCGAGTTTAAAATACCATCTCCAAGCTGATGCTGACAGCCCCGCTCCTGCCGCCCGCTTGTGGCAGACCACACTTCCACGCTCACCGGCAGGCACCGACTGGCCATCTGGAGGACCGGGAGGGTGTGTGTATGTGTGGTCCGAGCGAGCGAGAGAGAGACCTTACGTGCATTGTTGTTGTTTGCATCTGGTGCTAGCTAGCTGCGCTAACGGATATAAGGAGCTGTTTAAATGAAAACAGAGGAGCGACATTTCGCCACAACTGCGCCGAGCACTTGACTTTATGCAGGAAGCCAGACAGTGGGACATTGTACGAAAAGTCAGCACACTCAGCAACATGATTGCAGCGTCCAGGCAGCTCCGGTTCGAGCATATGCCTTGAGTTGCACATAGCTCCAACGCGCGCGCGCAGACACACACACACACACACTTTGTATTGTATTATTGTCTTCGTACGCTTTTAACACACCATCGTAGCGATGGCGATGTGTCAGGTGACTGATCAGGTTCGAAGTATTAGGGAGCGCTGGATTTGTGAAGAACTCCCCTCTTCCTAAACCACTAATACCACAGTACTGGCAAAACGGGAGGAGCCGAGTGAAAAACAAGCACCCCTCATCCCAATCCACCCACACCGCAGTATTTTTTTCTTTTTTTTTACCCAAAAAATATATTGTATATTATCAGGGCTATTAATACTGGTATCGGGTTTATCGGGATGACGTCATAATTCCTAATATCGGACCGATAATTATCGTGCATCCCTAATATATACCCACATGACAGCTCATTGCTACTTTATAATTCTACTCCACTACAATTCAGAGGTTAACCTGGTATTTTTACTCCACTGCATTTATTTGAGTTACTTTGCAGATTCTGATTAATGATGTGAAATATAAACAACCCTTAAATCAGACTTTAGTTACACCTGAGTAAAATTCAGGTAAGGTGATTGTCAAGTGCCAACAATCAGGAGAGATATTTGATAGTTGGTGCTTGAGAAGACTAAACATGTATCTGCAATTGACATGAATGGAAACAAGTAATAAAGTATATTAATTACTCGTTATTCTCTACTAATAGTTAATTAAAGACTGTATATTATGGCTATTTTGCACATCCCTTTCAAGATTTTCAAAGGTTTATTGACATATCATACACAACTACGGTGTAGTTATGCAATGAATGAAAAACTTGGGTCACAGGTTCCTCAACAGTGCATTACAAGACATCTATCAATATGTGTGTACCTCCACCATTAAACTGTCATATTCTGCACATTTCTTATTCTATCTACATACATAAGAGTATAATTAATGTGTATAATATCAGTTAAAATAAGTGCTTCAACATAGTTAACATTGCAGGAAAGCAATATATTAGACGTTAAGTACTTTGTCAGGCTTAATATTTATCTGTAGATAGATACCCCCAAAGTTTTTTCTTATTTAAAAGAAGACCTTAATCTGTTATTTAATGTTTAAATAAAGGTTAATCCGTTTTTCTGTTTGCACCTCCTCCTATTAATATCTTTGTACATCCTGCACTAAACTGTTTTATTGTAGAGATCACTTATAGTATCTTCTTGATTTTTTATATTCTATATTTCTATATTTATACTTTCCCCCTATGAAAGTATGTACTCTTAATATTTTTTTAATCAAATATAACACATAAAAACAATAATTCAATAACGTGCTTTAACCACTAGGAGGTGCACACAAGGTACACACAGCCATAATAACTTTGTATTATTAGTGTGTATGTACAACATCTGAAGATGTGTAGTTTTATTCATGCTTTCACATCATTTTACAGCATATTGCTATACTATTTCAGACTCAGTATTTACATTCTTACATTCAAAGAAAATCAGTAATATCTTTAAAAACTACAGTCCTTTTCTCTCAGCTGTGCACCGTTATGGTGTAAATATAACCTATCTATGAATTAGATGAAATGTAAAAGTCAGCCGAATTAGTGTTGATACTGCAAGGAGACGTATTGTGTGAAGAGAAATTGAAGATGTTGTTTAATTGTTGATATATTTATGATCCACGTCAAGTATTCAGTTTCGGCGGCATTTCTTCCAGTTTTTCCAAAGGTCTTCTCATCAGAGCTCTATAAGTAAAGAACTACGGCAGATCTGTAATATGTAATGCAGCCGAACCGTGTATTACAATGTCGTTATGTGATGACTTTCAAAGAGAAAAGCAAGAGCACTCGGAATTAAGTATTTTATTCTTTTAAAACGTTTTCCGGATTTCATATAATATAAACACCAAATCCCAGCATGCATTGCGGCTAACACATCCAATCAGCGAGCTTAAAACCATAGCTGAGGACCTTGGGTAATCGCTCGAAATGCCTACGTCGGTTTCCGGTTATATTTATTTTGAAATTCAGTTCCTGACGGACGCCAAAAAAGCCCGAGATTATGGAATTAAACCAATACATAAAAGCAAGGATAATTGTGTGTTATTTGTGAGTAAATAACAGTGTGTTATTTTGAAAAGAATAACAAATTAGAAGGAAACAAAGATTTGAAAAATACAGATTTCAGTATTCTGAGGCTCTGAGCCCCATTTATTTTCCTCACAGACGGCAACAAAAGTCCGAAATTATACGATTTAAAATAAAAGCAATAACTGTGGCTTGATATTGAGTAAGAACATGTTTTTATGAACCACACAGCTTCCGGTCTTCCACGACCCGACCGGAGAAAAAGACGTGCTGCAGGCAGTAGAAATACATTGCTTTTAAAATCGTGCTGTGCAACACGAAAAAAAGGGGCAAATCGTGTTGGTGAACACGAATCAATAGATTAAAAATCGTGTTGGTGAACACGAAATGCTATGAGACTGGGTTGGTAAATGTGTACAGCACTTTGGTCAGCCGAAGGTTGTTTTAAATGTGCTATATAAATAAATAAAGATTGAGATTGAGATTGTAAATACACAGCTGAGAGCTGCCGTGTCATTCAGACTGTTTAAAAAACGGTAACAACGGACTATTTTTCTTAGCGGATGCATGTCAATTTAAATCAATACATACAACTACTTTTTAATTCAATAAAAACATTTTCTAAATCCATAAAAGCATTTAAATTAATATTGGGAGTCATGTCGTTACTTTGTTGAGAATGTGGCCATGTAATAAGCGGGATAATTTGCAGCGACTTGTTCCTTATGGGGAAAATAACACCCTTCAGCAGATCAAGATTCCTCCGCTACGCGTTGGGATCCTGATCTGCCGACGAGGATCCATTAAAATATAAATATTTTTAGTGAATTACTGAGTTTAGGCACGTTAATAACGTTTTAATGAAGTTGAATACAGTACATTCATATGTGTCAGTGATTTCATGTCAATTCGGCGAACATAAACATAAATGATCGTGGTGAAGATGATGATTAAATTAGGATTACAAATCGAGAGCGGGCTGCATTTCCTTCCGTTCGTTTTTTTCGACTAAACAACATTATTTTGTTAAATAACAACATGGTGATGTTTTGTAAATGATTACATGTCTCTTATTTAGCATAGAGTATGATATCCGTGACATATGGATCTTAACAAAGTTCCGCTGTACATCCAGCGTACTGTATCTGACTTTATTTCACATGAGCTCCAGTGTGGAACCCCCCCTGGTGGATCAATGATCCATTGCAGCTGGCTTCATAATAATTACATTTATTTATCACGGGGGAGGTCTCAAGTAGTGTTAATTTCGTTGACTAAAACTATGACGAAATATGTTCGTCAACGACCTTTTTTTCCATGACGAAAACGAGACGATGACGAGACGGCACCGACGGCAGTAAACAATAACTGTAACGAAATCATCATGCAATATCGTTGACGAAAAGTGACGAGACGAAAATGTAGTTTACTAAATAAAAACTATGACAAAATCTCTCTTTACTTTCGTTGACGAAAAATGAGGAGACGAAATATTATCAAAGATAACGTTACATCTCTGATAGTCAGTTTTTCTCCCAGCAGTTCCATTTCCGGTGCTGCGGCAGAGCAGCAGCAGTTTCTGTGCTGCGCGCGGCGGTACATTTGAATTACACCGGGCAGCGTCACACTGTTAACGTGAAAGACTCGGGTCTAACTCATGGTCTAACTAACCTTATTTAACAGAAAATAAAATGGCAACAACAGGGCTTAGGAGCAGTGTTCGCGTTAACCGAATACCCCCCCGTCAGCGCGAGTGAGTGATACATTGTGCACTCGACGGGTAATAATGGATTATGACGGAAATGTTACGATCCTGTCCGTCAAAATGACTGACAACGAAAAAGTCTAAAGCCACCACTGCTTGGGAGAAAGAAACGATGTGATATTTGGGCCCATTTTCGCTACAATGAGGCGGAGAAAAAAAGCGAATGCATTGTTTTATCAGAAGGGAAGCAATGTGGCCATAACACAGCTGGTAAAAACACCACACACCTGACCAGATACTCTCTGCAAAGCTGCTCAATCATTCAACCTGTGTGTTTCATCAAATAAGGACAAGATAATCTTATTTATTTATATACTAAAATGACAAAGTATTGGTTTTGGCTAGACTCGTTTGACGGAAATGTTCTATATAATCTGATGACTAATTAGTTTTCTTTGACTAAAATAAGACTAAAATAATCAGACTTTTAGTCGACTAAATCTTGACTAAAATGTTTACTGTTTTAGTCGACTAAAATAAGACTAAAATGCTCAGACTTTTAGTCGACTAAAACTTGACTAAATAAAAACAGGATGAAGGTGACTAAATATGACTAAAACTAAAAAGGAAATTTAACACAGGACTAAGACTAAAACTAAATAAAAAAATAGCTGACGAAATTAACACTAGTCTCAAGTCAAGCTGGAGGGTTTCCCTTGAGTGAGGGCAGATCACGTACCAATCACGGCCCTCGCGTTTCAAACTGTCTGAAATAAAGCGCTACATCTGTATTATATGTTGTACTTTGGATTCCTAAAGCTTTTAGTCTACCATCCCATCATTCAAGGGTGGTTTTCACCATAAGTACAAAATACATTTTGGACGAACACTATAATTTACAGTTTTTTACTATGTTCAATTTGAATTATTAATGTTCCCCTTAGTGTAATTATGGTCATTTGTTCTGGAAATATCATTTTCGAGCCTGAGACCTGAAAAACAGGGATGGGGTTCAACAGGTTAATTATTCCTAATGTGATATGCAACAATTTAGTACAACCAGCAGAGTGTGCTGTTCATCCACCAGAGGGAGCTGTAGCACATCTAACTGCTATTTAATAGAAATAGATCTTAAAAATAACTTTTTGTATTGGCAGGAAAAATAGGGTAATTCTGTTCAACTAACTTAGCAATTATAGCAATTATAGCACCTAATCACCTGTGAACAATAAAACAAAAAAAACGTCAAAACACATTAACAAACACAATATTTCAACAATCAGCTGGTCAGTTTGGATGAAATTCACTCCAGCAGCTGATCCAAATACACAGCACAATAGTTCAGTACTACAATAATCCTTTTAGCAAACACAAAACTCCAACTACACTATTTGTTCCTAGACCGATTTAGCAAAATGAACGCTTTTCTAATTTAAAGGGGACCTATCATGCAAAATGCACTTTTGTACGTCTTTTATACATGAATATGTGTCCCCGGTGTGTCAGGGAACTCACCAAGTGTCAGAAAACACAAAAAATATACGTCTTATGTATTATTGCTACGTAAACATTATATCACAGTTTTAGTTTCGCTAACTCCGTTTCTAATACTACAAAATGTGTCTATGATGTATTTTCGACCTTTCCAATCCAGACGAGATCTCTCTCTCCCGTCTGTGTGCGAGGGGGCGGGGCCGTTTGTAAAGGTTTCCTGACAGTGTTACAGACTATCATCCTGGTTAGTGGTTACTCTGGGTTCTGTCTTCAGGACACAGTGTTGGATTTTTTTGTTAATTGGATGGGACTTGATTGGATTCAATATTAGAGTAACTTTCTCGTTTGTGTTTTTTTTAAACATATTTGGCCTTTGTTTCTGTGTTTGACTGATTTCCTCAAATAAAAAGGTTGATGAATCATCATCTAGATTTGTATGATGTTTTATTTATATTAAAGGTCTGTGAAGCTGACAATTGAGCGGCCCGACCAAGCAAGGAGGCAGAGGCAGAACGTCCAAAAATATAACCCGATGTGGGCATTTATTAAATCAGACACATGATTCACAGCCTCAATCCGGCTGAACATGTGCACACCGTCACCAACCACAGGGATTTCACACCACACTACCAGCCTCCTAACAGACAGGGCAACAGAGCCTAAATACACACACACTAATCAGCAATTAGACACAGGTGGGGGGGGAAGGAGACAACACAGGGCACCGGGTGCACATAATCAAGAGTAACAGACATGGGGAAAGGGAAACACTTTTCAAAATAAAACCACATGTGCAATAGTACAAGGCCCGAAGCCGTCAGTCCACAGTGACGAAGTTACCTTCGAAATTAATGTGGACCGTCCCGAATTTAAAATATTAGTTTTAAACTAATATTTTAAATTCGGGACGGTCCACATTAATTTCGTGACGGCTTAGATTGTATTTCGGGACGGTTCCGGGAGGATGGTGAAAAAAGTTAGTCGAGAGCCCTGGCCTTAGTATTTCTCCAAAAAGTCAGGAGCCCTCCCCTGTGCACTGCTGTGAGAAGACACTGTCACTCCTCTCTTATCAGTGACACCTCATAAACCACAATACTGTAGGTCTTACACTCAACGTAACAAACCACTTTGTTTATACTGTAAATATAGAAAATCATAAAATATGAAGCATTTTCATTTTGGGTTATACAAGAATATAATTGATTATATTTGATTATAATTAACTTTCGTTTTAAGTATACAACCTAATATGGAGACCTCAACAGTCTGCTGTGGGGAAACTACAGTTTTAAGTACAGAGGATTACTACAACGCACATAGTTACTTTGCACTGTGCTCTGATGGTGTTGTTCTATGATTTATGACCGCGGACAACAGTGGAAAATATATTCTTCATTATGTTGGAATAAAAATAAAAAAGTCAAGTGAAACTTATTGTTGTCCTCCGCCCCTCCGGTAAATACGTTTTAATTCACATCAATCCCAATACCTATGATTGGATGAAAATATTTTAAAATAAATAAAATGGTACTTATTATAAACTTGTTGGGCCTTAACATCTATCACTGTGTATATCACCATTCAAACATGTTTACAAATTCTAAGAAGCCCCACACAGCTCAGTAAACACTGTGACATTTTGACTTTATTTGATATTTTCATTAAAAAACTAACATTCACATTTCTCCTTTTGATTATTATTATAGTTCAAAACAATCACTTTGGCAAGTTACCACATACGTTTTAAAATGCTTAATAAGCACCTTAACTTTCAGGATATAATTGATCGGTCACGATCGGTTGTTTCCATGAACGGCTGAATGTTAAAAGCATCAATCTGGTGCACTTTGAGAGAAACATGAAGAGATCTATGGATACATCTTTCAACACCCATATGAAACAGAACTGTCAGCAGATTTTTCTTTATGGATATTTTACAAATCACTCCCCCTTTAAACTCTATTTTTGTTGCTGTCATACAGTATTTTATACCTGTTTTTTATTTAGTCTCATTAATAACTATAATGATCATATCAAGGTGTGCCTTAACCTCACTGAGCTGAGGTTATTTGAGCCTCTCAGGAGAGAGCTCTCTTCCACCTTGTAGAAAAGCTCTTTAAATGTGTTAGCATAGTTAGCTAACCAGATGCTAATAACAACAGATCACCACTGTGCTTACAACTAAAGACACAGCCACGCAAACACTGGGCATGTGTACGGCTCCTTATCATGGATGTATGGATACTGCAATATTTGAAGGGCTGGAGCGGTGTTCCGGTGCTCTCCGTCAGCACTCCTTTCAGACGAGACATAGACCACGTGAAGACACGTTACGCTCGTGTTGTGTTCAAGGAACCTGTCCTTGGCCAGGAAAAACAGGCACTCGCTTGTTTAATTATTTTTGCGGTCTAGATTTCGTCTTCTTTTTTGAAGTGAGAAGTTGTTTACATTACATTACATTGCATTTAGCTGACGCTTTTATCCAAAGCGACTTACAATAAGTACATTCGACCAGGAAGACACAACCTTGAAGAAAACAGAATCATATAAGTACATCAGGTTTCATAGAGCCAAACATTTCAAGTGCTACTCAACTGGCTATAGATAAGCCAGTCCTTTATTAGTATATAAGTGCTCTGTTAGCAGTTCTATGTTAATAATTCTATCGCTCGAAGTGGAGTCGAAAGAGATGAGTTTTCAGTCTGCGCCGGAAGGTGTGTAAGCTTTCTGCTGTCCTGATGTCAATGGGGAGCTCATTCCACCATTTTGGAGCCAGGATAGCAAACCCACGTGTTTTTGCTGATGGGAACTTGGGTCCCCCTCGCAGTGCGGGTGCAGTTGTCCGTCGGACTGACGGACGGACTCCCCCCCCCCCCCAAAACGAAAACTCTTCGGTTCTCCATGAATTACACAAGTCACCCAAATCAGCGTTAAAAAAGCGGGAAGCGCCGAAAAATCCCCTATTAATGTATT
This sequence comes from Pseudochaenichthys georgianus, assembly GCF_902827115.2. Classification (NCBI taxonomy): domain Eukaryota; kingdom Metazoa; phylum Chordata; class Actinopteri; order Perciformes; family Channichthyidae; genus Pseudochaenichthys; species Pseudochaenichthys georgianus. The sequence continues at coordinate 43,669,253 of NC_047507.1, read as the reverse complement.
GATTATAGGTCCGGGTCCGTATAGGTCGGCGTCTGGGTCCGGATCCGAACCGCAGTCCGCCTGTTGCCGACCCCTGCTCTAGTGGATGAAATTGAAAATTACAACAGCGCACTCTGCTGGTCGTACAAAATTAGTCCACAGAACAGAAAAGACTTATAAATACAACAATAGCGCATTTTAGGCAGAATTACAATTATATGTGAGTGTTATAGATGGACACATACTTCATGATACACAGATAAGATTACATGTGGTTTCAAAATGTAAGATAAGAAACTATGCGATAGTCGTCCAACCTACATTGTAGAACAGTGGTTCTCAAATGGGGGTATGCGGACCCCTAGGGGTACGTTGGAGTACTGCAGGGGGTACGTGAGATTTATTTTATGTTAATGAAAAAAAGAAAAAAAAAAGTAACGAAGTTTGAGCAGTGTGGGTTTTATATTAACAGAGTTACACATATTTCAAAACGCGAATTGTAATAACTGCAGGTTGCCTTCCTGTCACTGATAATGACAAAGATCCTCAGTGAAGCACAAGCCCATGTTTCTCACTAAATTGTAAGTACAACTTATTAAAAAGATCAGTTAAATGCAACTAATGTCGTCTTAGTGTGATTGCATTATGTTAAAATTGGTTTGCCATGAATTTAGTGATGGATTGTAAACATTTGAAAGGTAGCATTTAAGTGTTTCTCAGTTACAAGGTTGTTGTTTTAATACATCAGACACCGATGGTGCAGCACTGTACTGTACCTCTTTATATAGGCATTTCTTCCCTAACAAATTGTTTTTGCGCTGATCAGGGGGTACTTGGCGGAATATTCTTTTCAAAGGGGGTACATTATTGAAAAAGTTTGAGAATCACTGCTGTAGAATATTCAAACACCATATTATTGTTTAACACAGTTTATGACATTTTCATAATTTCATACACTTGAGTATACACTAGGGATGTAACGATACCAAAAACTCACGGTACGATAATATCGCGATAACAAGTCCACGGTACGGTATTCAAATTTTTTGTTTTCAATAAAAAGAAATGTACTCGAAAAATGTTCTTTATTACATAATAAATCTGATTTGTACAGCATTTTAGTAGGATAGCAGTATTTGTCAAAAACAAAGTGACAGTAACAGACTGGAACAAGAAAACCAGTGTTTTTGGTCTATAGTACTACCAAACAAAGTAGGCATTTTCTTTGTGCCACTGCATCTCACAAATAAACAAGGACATTTAATAATCAGACCCTGCAATAAAATAAATCAAGTTTCACTTTAGTTTTAACTCAACTCAAACTCACTAGTCACTCACTCAGCATCATCAGACAGGTTTTCAGGAATATGAGAATGTCCACATTTCCAGGTATTTATAAGCTGGGATGTTTGGGCATTTACAATATCCCCTGCTCTGGAAAAAACTCTCTCGCTTGGTACTGATGTTGCTGGGACAGCAGTGGTCGCGTTAACCGAATATTTTATTTATCAATGACGGAAAAATCTGAAAGCAGTCTGTCATTTTGACAGATTAGAACAAACTCAGAACAGCGCCAACGTTTCCCCGCAGCGAGGCTCTGGTGTTATGCCGTGTTATGCATGCCCTCCAAAAGGAAATGATATAGTTCCCAAACCGTACTTTGCCGTACAGATCAACACATGTCTAGGAGGTTTTGCTTTAAACTGTGCATTGTCTCTCCACCACTTCAAAAACAATACAGTTTTTGCCAAGAAGGTGAGGCTTATTGACAGGGCGAGATATAAATATACTGTTGGTACTTGTCAATGTCTCTAGGTGTGTAAATGTAGCACTGTAAATACGATGTCCTTTTGTGTTCTATTGTTCTATTTCGTATATGGATTTTTTACACACCAATTTGACTTTCTCAGGACTTAAAACGTTTTTTTGGGGGCAGACCCCCACAAAAAAATATATTTATACTAGGGATGCCAGCGATTATTCGATTATTCGAGCGATTATTCGATTATTCGAATATTCGCTACAGTCTCCATAATCGAATATTATTTTTAAAAATCGATTTTATTTATATATTTTTTTTATTATTATTTATGTTTTTTTTTTTTTTTCTGGCTTAGTTTCAACCAAAATATATATATGCTAATAATAGTAATAGTATTAATAATTGTAAATGGTCATTGGTCACACCACCAGTTTGTTTTACTGTAAACTTGGAGGAAGCCTGCGTGCAGAGCAGACTGCTGCTGCAGCACGCTACACACCGACCCCACCCCCCCTCTCCCTCACACGTGCGACTAAAGATGAACAAAGCGGCAGCCGGCAGGTAAAAAGAGTTCCTCGTGGAACTACTTCGAACTTACAAGTCCAAAGGAAGTTAAATGCAAGCTCTGCGAAAAGACGTTGGTCTATCACAGCTCAACCTCAACAATGCGTTCGCATTTGAGTGGCCATTACCAACTTCACTTCAAGGCCACGTCGTTGTGATGACATGCTTGTTTGTTGTTTGTACTGTTAAACATGTTACAGTAAAGAAAACAACGGATTTTTATTTATTTTTTTCCCTCTCCCATGGGGGGGGGGGGGGGGGGGGTCGGTCGAATAATCGATTATTATTCGCCAGGGCTGCCGAATAATCGACTTTGATCATGGTCAGTTTCTGGCAACCCTAATTTATACACGTAAAGTCATCATCTTAACAGTTGTTTATGCTCATCGAGTCATCCGTGAGCAGAGCATCAAGTTGGCATGCCTATTACAGCTGAACAAGATGGTAATTGCCAAATTCTGAGGTAATCTGAACAAGATGGTAATGGCGATTACCATCTTGAGGCAAAACGCCTCAAAAACATATTAAGATCTAAAGCTTTAGTGCGTTTTGATTCAATGCTGAGTACAACCAAACTTGACAGTCTCTTCTCTGTCATTGTAGACCGCAAATACCTCATTCCTTCAGTACTTGGGTCCGAATACTTCTCGTTTTGCGCCGTCCCGTTCAAATGAAATTGCTACCAATCACATTTCCATACTCGCGCCAGGGCCGGGGGAGGGGTTACAAGACTTGCGTCTTGTGCTGCATTCACTTGCACTCGGACATTAGAGACTGTCTCTCATAAATGTCCGATGAGCCACAACTTTACTTTCAAAACAAAGCTGCCAAGTGGGGTGGCAGCTGGGGTGGTAAGGCTATTTTTAGGGTGACAGAGGCCACCTCATGCCGCCCCGGTAGATCCGCCCCTGCTTGACCGGTAGGCTGCTTTTGATCAAAGTCTGTGTGTGTCTCTCTCCTCTCCTCCCCCTGCTCTACACGGCTTGGAGCAATCTCCAATCAACCACACCTGCAACCTGCTCATCAGCCACACTATGAAAGCCTGCAGCCTGCACTCATTCCCTGCCGTATTGTTGCCGTGAACGGTTTGTTGCGTGCCGCTCTAGCTTTTTACCAGCATATTCTTTGACAACTTTGCCTGCTTTTGCCTCAAACTCATTTTTGTGTCTCTCCCAGGAGGAATCCAAGGCCTTCCACACTCCCAAGACCAGCCAGGCCTCTCTACCCACCCTGGAACAACTGTTTCCCACTGCCGCCATAACCAACCTCCACTCCCAGCTCCCCTTCTCTAATAAAAAAATGTTACTTTCACCAGCTGATTCCGAGTCTGATTCTGGGTCCCCTCCAGTACATGTCTCCCCTGCGGTGTACCACAAGGCTCCATCCTAGGTCCTATTCTGTTCTCTATTTACATGCTTCCTCTGGGCAAATTCATGCAAAAAATATAATATTTCCTTCCACTGTTAATGCGGATGCCATACAGCTCTATCTCCCCCTGAAAACACACGACCAGTCCAATATTAAGAACCTCATGAACTGCCTTGAGGAAATTAAGGGTTTGATGGCACAAAACTACTTGCAGCTAAATGAAAGCAAGTCGGAAGTTATCCTTTTCGGCTCCCCTGAATCCCTCAAAGCATTTATTAACAGTCTTGGCAACCTGTCCGTCCTTCTCAAACCCCATGTCAAAAACCTTGGTGTTATATTTGACAAACAGGTCAATGCAGTAGTTAAAGCCAGTTTTTTCCAGCTTCGAACCATCGCCAAAATCAAGCCGTTTTTGTCTTCTAAAGATCTAGAGAAAGTCATCCATGCCTTCATTTCATCCCGCTTAGACTACTGCAACTCCCTGTATACTGGGATCTGTCAGTCATCCCTGTCCCGCCTGCAACTGGTCCAGAATGCCACAGCTAGGCTCCTCACAGGTAGCCGGAAGAGGGTCCATATTACCCCCATTCTGACCTCTCTCCAGCATCCACCTCCCTATCAGATCGGCACCCTCCTTTGATTGTTTTAAATCCAGGTTAAAAACACACTTTCACTCTCTAGCGTTTGACTCCTCCATATCTGGCTGATCTATTTTTTTTATTTGTACTTACTTATCTATTTATCTGAAGGTCGTGTCAGCTACCTGCTCTGTTCTGTACAGCACTTTGGTCAAAGTGGGTTGTTTTTAAATGTGCTTTATAAATAAATGTGATTGATTGATATCCTAACCTTTACTCTTGATAACGGGTTAAAATCCAAAGATCCTGGATCCTTAGATAAATAACTGATGACATTACTGAATTGTGCTTTGTGTGTGATATTCTCTTTTATAGCCTTTCTCCAGAGGTCACTGTGGTTCATGTATGGTTGACATAAACAATAGCAAAAGGTCATAGAAAGTGCTCTTTTTTTATTTTGTATATCAATCCAAGCCAACATGATGTTTGGGAATGCCTAACACATTTCTTTAAGAGTATTTCCATATATTCATAAAAAGAATACTGTATCAAACTATTACCCTGACACAATAGAGAAATACAATACATAAAACATCAACATAAAAACATATTCCAAGTACAAAATTATATAATACAAATGTTTTTTCATACTTTATATTTGAGTAGCATTTTAAATTGGCTTGAGTACAGTATCCTAAATGTGCAACTTATTTTGGATGCTTTCTTTCTACCTTCAGTGGAGGAAATAATCATTTGATTCCTTGCAGATTTTGTATGTTTGCCCACTTACAAAGGAATTAACAATCTATAATCGTAATGGTAGGTTTCATTTAACAGTGAGAGTAAGAATATCAAAAAGAAAATCCAGAAATTGACATTATATACTGTAAAAGATCATAATTGATTTGCATTTAACTGTGTGAAATAAGTATTTGATCCCCTTGCAAAACATGTGTTAGTATAGTTGGAGAAACCCTTGTTGGACACACAGAGGTCAGACGCTTCTTGAAGTTGGTCTCCACGTCTGTGCACATCTCAGGAAGGATGTTGGTCCACACCTCTCTGAAGATCCTCTCCAAACCTTCAGGTTTTGAGGCTGATGCTTGGCCTCTGGAAGCTTCAGCTCCCTCCACAGATTTTCTATGGGATTGAGGTCTGGAGACTGGCTAGGCCCCTCCCTCACCTCAATGTGCTTCTTCTTTAGACACTCCTGTGTTGCCTTGGCCGTATGTTCAGGGTCATTGTCCTGCTGGAAGACCCCTCCATGACCAGTGTCCTGGCTGAGGGAAGAGGCTATCGGCCAAGATTTCCCTGTACATGGCCCCGTCCATTCTCTCCTCGATGCAGGGAAACACCCCCAAAGGAGCTCCAGACCGAGGGCGATTGATGCTCATTTTGTGTTTCTTCTATTCCTGAATAATGGCACCAACAGTTGTCTCCTCCTCACCGAGCTGCTTTCTGATGGTCTTGTAGCCAGTCCCAGCCTGGTGCAGGTCTACAATCTCCTGAGAGAGCTCTTTAGTCTTGCCCCTGGTGGAGAGGTTGGAATCTGATTGATTGATTGATTGATTGATTCTGTGGACAGAATCAATCCTGTCTTTTATACAGGGAACAAGTTGATATTAGGAGTACTTTCTTAAAGGAAGAGGACTTACGTTATTCTCGTTGGGGGTTTAAATACTTATTTCACACAATTAAATGCAAATTAATTTATATCTCTTATATGATGTACATTTCTGGATATTATTTTTGATATTCTGTCTCTCATTAGTGAAATAGACCTACTAGGGGTGTAACGGTATCCGTATTCGTACCGTCACGGTTCGGCACATGCAGTCACACGACGAATACGCCTTTACGAGTGGGAAAAAAGTCATTCAGGGCAGTATCCACTACACCATATATAATCCAGGGGGCGGTATTGCGCCTAAAAGCTGTTTGCCAGCCGCCCTTAAACAACAAATGAAGAACAAGAAGAAACACAACAACAAAACGAACAAAATACAAGAAGAAGAAAAGTTAGTATGGCGAGTTCAGATAACACACAGGAGCTAGAACCCACCTGCTTCTTTTAAATCAGCTGTGTGGGAACATTTCGGGTTCCCTGTGGACTACAATAACGATGAGGTGTGCGAGTGGTGGATCAGAAGAGGACGGTGTGTCGGCGTTGTTCGATAGCGGTGCGGTATGCTAATGAAAACACACGCCAAACATGCTAAATCATATCAGAAGGCATCACCCAGATTTGCCAATCACCGGAGCCCGGCAAAAGACAACAGCAGTTCAACAGCTGATCCCCGCTGTTTTTAAGAAGCCAAGAGACATGAAAGCAGAGAGACCAAAATAAATAACGGAAGCTTTTGGCATATGTTTTTCAACGACTTTGCGCTCTTGAAACACTTTCTTATTATTTATGATGTAATATTTTCAAGACATCCTTTTTAGTTTTACAGCTTGATGAAACCTTTTAGTTTGACATCAGCCATGATAGATAATATGGCCATCTGAGTGTGTGCGGTACTGTTTATGGTTTGTTTTTAACTGTTTAATACAGTTAATTATTCAAAATGTCAGAGTTCCTTATTTTTAAACTGAAACTTGCACTACTGTTCAAAAATAAATAACAACAAACCTGGAATTATGCATTTGGGACTTTTTTCTGCTTTTTCTTGTTGTACCGAACCGTACCGAACCGTGACCTCCAAACCGAGGTACGAACCGAACCGTGACTTCTGTGAACCGTTACACCCCTAAAACCTACCATTAAAATGATAGACTGTTCATTTCTTTGTAAGTGGGTAAACTTACAAAATCGGCAAGGGATCGAATCATTATTTCCTCCACTGTAGTAACCAGTACCTGCATTCATAATTGTGGCGAATTGTAGCTCAAGTGATGACCCTTTGGCTCGTATCAATAAGTAGCATCAAAGTAGTTGAATATGGCATGAATGAAAACTAAAAGAGATGATGAATAAATGTTTTTTGCTGTACAAACAAATCCACTTGCTTGATATGTTCAGAGGTCAAGCGATTTTCGAAAGTGCTGTGCTCTTTGGGCAAGTTCTTTAGCAAACTCTTGAGCCTCATGCAGAGCTTGCTTATCAGGGAAGTGCAGTGCTGCCTTCTTGGTGGCCACAGCCAGCTGCTTCAGAAGAGCACACAGGTGGTTACTCTTACACAGGAGGCTCTGTGGGGACCCTCCACGCTGGGCCTCTCTGCACAGGGTGTCCACCAGCCTCTGGCCCACCATGATCACCAGCTTACTCTGCGAGATGAATGTCTCTGGTGGCTGACCATCCCGGAGGCTGCCCACAAATCCCCCTATGGCCTTCTGGAGAGCACCGAAATAAAGCCGGCAGTGCTCTGACACAGAGGCTGGTCGATGTTCTTCTGTGCCGCTGCAGGACTCAGAGGAGTGACGCTTGTTAAGAGCCTAAGCAGTGGAACAAAGGAGGCAGAGATTGACACACATTGTCTTTATCTGAGTACAAGAACGCTTTTGATTCCTGGATGGAGACATTTATAGATAATGTACAACAAATAAATGTTCTAAGATGCAAAGATTGTTCTCAATTCGGTCATGCTCATTTAACAGGAACAAACCCCTTGTTTAAAAAGAAGATACTGACCTGTATATTGTTATAGACTTTGTCTGATGTAACTTTATCTCTTGGTTCTTTCTGCACTTCCATCTGCCGCTTTTCAAAGTCAATTTGTGTCTGAGTCAAAAGTGGTCGATCATGAAAGTTACTGTATGCTTTGACTTTCCTTTGGATACAAGTTCGTCATCAGTTACCATGGTAACTCAACTTTATAATTTAGGAGGACTAAGAAGATAAAACAGTTTTTACCTGTAGCTCTACGTAGTCATTGTCATCCTCCACCAAGGCCCCTCCTGGTTCACTCACATCAGGACTCTTCTTTGTATCCAGCTGACCCAAGGGGTTGAGAGGCTCTGGAGCTCTCTGCGAGGCTCTGAACAGAAGCTTGCCATTGGCATTGATGATGGACACCAGACGCTTGATGTCCTCTGGAACAGTGCGGGCCACCATAACGAAGCGCTCCAGTTGATCAGGTATCTGGACCTGCCCAGAGTCCTGACAAAGGGTATGCAGGGGCCAGCCAGTCATATTCAGTGCACTAACTGTTTGTTGAAGGATCATGCCTGAGTCTTCCACAATGGACAGCTGTTTATAGAGCCTCGTCTGAAGGTTGGCATCGGTCAGAAGGCGCGCATTGCCTTTAACATCCAAAGCAAAGTCTAGGAAGCCCGTAAGAGAGCATGCAATCCCCTCTGATGCTTCTTTGATTTCCTTCAGGTGTTTCTCCAGGTGTTCTTTGCTCCTCCAGTGACTGCTGACAAACTCCATAAGACGGGGGACGGCCTCGCAAATTGAAATTTGCAGGTCCAGAATTTTGCGACAGGCTTGATCCTGGCTGAGCGTCACTTCTCGCAGAGGCTCGGGAGAGGGGGAAGTCAGAGTCAGAGAGTCGCAGGAGCTAGCGGAGGAGCTGGAGGCCCTGCTGATTCTCTGACTGTCTGCCGCGGAGAGTCGCAGGGTCTTACCTTGATCATTGTCCTCTTGTCTCGGAAGTGACTCCCCACTTCCGGGAAGGTAATGGAAAGATGTGCAGGCCAGAAAGTTCCTCATTCGCTGCAGACGCACCTTTGTGAACTCGTGAGCATTACTTGAGTCGCCCCTGCACTCTAGTGGGATATGATCACTGGACGGCTGATCGAGAACTCGAGTGAGAGCTTCCTCCTGGGGTGGAACTGCATACACAATGTCCTCCACAATCCTCTGAGTTGGGGGCTTGTCATAAATCGGGGCCCTTGGCAACACTTTGGGTGGACTCACGATGTCAAGTGACTTGTTTTTTGGTATATCATAAAGCAAGGAGGTGGCAATGCCTCCTTGAATGGGCCAGGCATGTGCTGAAAGAGTGTCATAGAGTCTACACATGGCTTTGGAGGGCATGGCATCATTGGAGATTTGGGGTGGACTAAGTCTCTCAGGACCCACTGGCACATCATAAATCCACTCCGGCTTGCAGGGGATGGGAAGGGTGCCGTATCCACCCATCATTATGTGTTGGGCTTCTGTGGTGGAAGGAACAGGGATATCATAGTTTGGATCCTGAGGCAAGGATGGTGGGACTGCATACACCTGTTCACAAGAGAAACGTCGTCATTATTACAGTTATGCAGACGAAAAAAGTCTTTAAATGACTTTTTTTAATTTAGCACATTTTAGGGTCCATGTTCAATAATCCCTGTAAATGTCTGTAACTCACGTAAGAGTCTACCGGATTGCCACAACTTAAACTCTCCGGAGAATCAAATCTTTTCTCCAGCTCTGAAACTGGGATCAGGGAGGGTTTCCGTGGCGTGTGTCTGGGAGTGGTCGACGCCTGCAGAAAGAACGTATCAATAACAGCAAAGTGGCATCATGTTTACAAAGTCCCTATGTGATGCATGCGGTTGTGTTTAGTGCAGGAGCTCACGCTGAAAAGAGAAGCTCGTCTTGCTTGGCTCGGGACATCGTACACCTCTCCTGTAGAACTGCTTGGTAGCTTGCTTGAGAACGAAGGCTGCAGACACAAAGACAGGCTCTCTCAGGGCTGGCTGTTCACACGTGCGCTGCTTTGATCAAAGCTGCATTACCTCATTGACCTCTCGACAACACATGTATGTGGACAGTGTTTGCCCATAGAGAGAGAACCCCGATGATGTTACACTGCCAATTAGCGCAGCTCTATAATAGAAACCTTGCTGCGTGTTTAATCGTTGGTGGCTCCTGCAGAAAGGAACAGGAATCCCCTGGAGCGGAGAGGAAATGGTGAACATGTGAGTTTATTTCTCTCCACCTTCTGCCATACAGACACTTCTGTCTGTTGGGGTCCCGAGCGGCGTGAGCTGCTGTTTGAAGTTAAACGTGTCTGAAGTCTGTGTCTGTTGGTCTTTTACAGGCCCATAAAGTCCCCGGCGCTGCATGCCTGTCCCATGGAGAGGCCCCTGGTCCCCATCTGTAAGTCTTTTGCCAGCAGGGGTTTCACAGCTTTGCATTTCTGCAACATGCTACCTCTCTAATCAAGACGGTGAACTCTTCCAAGGAAAAGTCTTGACCCCAGACAAATAGAGAGACTAAGGTCTACATTTAGGACATAAATGCAATGTTTGTTACCTGGTTCTCCTCAGGTCCTTCCTTGCTGTGCCTTAGTGCCTGCTGCACTGGCATGTTGGAAGCTGACAGATGAGTGGACGGGACCTTGTAGATCTTATCCATGCGTTCATAAGCTGGGCTGCTGGATGGTCGGGGTACACTTGGGATCTGGTAGATGTTTTGCACACTGTCATCAGTTTCAGCATCAGTACACCTGAATGTGTCTGCGTCACGGCTTAAGGAGCTCGCAGTGGTTCCAGTTCGTGGTAGAAGCTGCAGTCTATTAGCAGGGGCCAGCCCATGGCGTCCATAAAGAGAACACCTCCACCATCCGCTGGTCCCAGCCACGCTTTGATCCATCACCATGACGATGTCCCCTTTTCTGAAAGCCAGCTCATCTGCACACTCTGCAGTGTTGTCATACAGAGCCTTTGCCAGTTTGTTCTGTAATAAAGAACAGGGGAAATGGAACTAAAGGTTAGAAGGCAGAACAAACTCTATGGCCCGTTTCAAATGACAAAGTAATATCCTGATCACAAAGACGACCTCGATGTGCAGCAGCGCTGCCATATTGTAATTTGCAAAACAAAGATCTACATTCAGTTGTTAGTTCTGGATGCTGCTGAAGGCCGACGACAACTTTCCAAATATTGCTACAAGTTGCAGATTTGAGTAATCAAAAGATTCACTAGGCAACATTGCCTTCATTTCAGTCATTTTCTAAATGAGTAAATGGATGGGAAATGGAAAGCACTATACTCTACTTTCCCAGTATCTGTGAATTCTCAAAGTGCTTCACAACGTGAGTCTGCAGTCACCCATACACACACATACAGAGGCTGGCATACAAGGCTGGCTTCAGGATTGATTCACATTCACACACACTCACACACGGTTGTCCAGGCCGTCAGGAGCAAACTGGGGATCAATATCTTGCCCAAGGATCCGACCTCCCTGAGTCTCAGGACTCCTTCCCTTATTGTTAACATGCCTGTGAAACAACAAAGAGTGTGGCACTCTGTATGTTCACTTCCTGTTAGGGCTTTCTGCATAGAGGTGACTTCTTCCTCATCTTGCAGGCGTGCAAGTATATGTCATAATTTCACTCAATTCTTTTTAGATATGATTTAATCTCTGAAAAGAAAACTAAAAAATATTGACGTAATAAATGATATAGCTGGAGGTATAATAAGAATACAGTCCAATATGTCGTACACAGAGTTGTGAATGTGCATTGGTGGAAAAGTACTTTTACTTGACTATTTCTACTTTCTGTACTTCCCTCACAAAGTGGATCACAGAGAAAACAACATGTGTTTTGATTTAGAAGGGCTCTGATCGAATAAAGGAAGAATTGTCTCTGTATGTGTTGTGTCTACAGCAAATGATTTGACATTCAGTAATAAAAGAGCCTTCTTTCCAGCTTTCTTAAGCTCTTTTCTGTTCTTTGGTTTCAGCGCCTGGCCGACGCGCTCACACGTCACTCAGAGATATACTGTTTGTTTTTGGTACATTTATTTCCATGTTATCGTTTCCATTTCAGCACTGTTCGTTCTCTTCTTTAAAACACAAATGAAGGTATCTACCAGACGATGTTGAAACAGTGTTCGTCATTTAAATAAACAAATCTTCTCTTCTCTGCAGTGCAGCGGTCAAAGAACCGTGTGCTTCACAACCAAACTAGAACCCAGAGTATAATCAGCAGGACTCTTTTAACCAGCTGAGGCCATCGCAGCACCAATCAGCCGCTCCCCCCACCAATCAGCCGCTCCCCCCACCAATCAGCCGCTCCGCCCACCAATCAGCCGCTCCGCCCACCAATCAGCCGCTCCCCCCACCAATCAGCCGCTCCGCCCACCAATCAGCCGCTCCGCCCACCAATCAGCCGCTCCGCCCACCAACCAGCCGCTCCGCCCACCAATCAGCCGCTCCCCCCACCAATCAGCCGCTCCGCCCACCAGCCAGCCGCTCCCCCCACCGTGGCTGCGGATCCCGATCAAATGACACCAATCAATTATACTCCATTACATACATTAAATGATTAAATAATCAAAATAATAAATCAACGTTTTGGCTCCTTCAGTACATCTTGTGTTGCGAAGGCAGCAAAGTGCCATTCAAATCGAACAAACATTATATTACAATAAACTAGTGCTGTCAAAATTATCGCGTTAACGGCGGTAATTAATTTTTTGAATTAATTGCGTTAAAATATTTAACGCATTTAACGCATGTGCAGAATGGCCCGCCCCATACGTGCCACCAGTGGCAGCGCCAGGGTATGGCTGGGGTAGGCTACACCCATACCAAGAAATGGCTTAGCCCCACCATGACAAATGATGTTAAAGGAAGCAAAATAAAGTCTGCCAACTCGCGCGGGACCTCTCATGGATCTAAAGCTGGCTTTAGATCCATGAGAGGTCCTGCATTAAATGGTAAATGGACTGTACTTATATAGTGCTTTATCCAGTCTTTACGACCCCTCAAAGCGCTTTAGATACTACATGTCGTTCACACATTCACACAGAGCAGAGCCCCTTACTCTAGGACCTAACACTCACTCACACACCGTTGACCACCGGGAGCAACTCAGGGTTAAGCATCTTGCCCAAGGATACATCGACATGTTGACTGCATGGGCTGGGATCGAACCAACAACCTTCTGGTTGAAAGACGACCACACCCCCTCGCAGCCACAGTCGCCCAGTAACATGTCAGTGAAGGCATCATTACCTCATGACCTTTACCTCATTCCAACAGCAGTCGATGGAGTCTAAGTCCTCTCTGCTCTCGGTGCTGTTGGTCGTTTGTCTCTAAATGTGAGACTGCAGCTTTTTAACAGATCCCATGTGTTTTAGATGTGGTTCTTCTTAAGCAACCTGCTGTCGTTTCAGCACCCTCAGCTCAAACACGTGTGTGTGTGTGTGTGTGTGTGTGTGTGTGTGTGTGTGTGTGTGTGTGTGTGTGTGTGTGTGTGTGTGTGTGTGTGTGTGTGTGTGTGTGTGTGTGTGTGTGTGTGCGTGCGTGTGTGTGTGTGTGTGTGTGTGTGTGTGTGTGTGTGTGTGTGTGTGTGTGTGTGTGTGTGTGTGTGTGTGTGTGTGTGTGTGTGTATTTGCTGGCTCTGAGGGTGAATCCTCTGCAACAAAGAACCCATTCACCATCAGAGGCCGACACGCTCAGCACCTGTTGGATACAGGCCTGGAGAGCCCACTGACCACACACACACACACACACACACACACACACACACACACACACACACACACACACACACACACACACACACACACACACACACACACACACACACACACACACACACACACACACACACACACACACACACACACACACACACACACACACACACACACACACACACACACACACACACGTGCTACAGACATGTAAGTGTAGATCTGAGGGTCAAATGACTTCCTCCCCGGACTCAAGAGGGTATTCATTCCTGAGACGACATTGGTCATGAGAGGATGTGTGTTTAAACGGCCCGCTCAGTGTCAGTGCCAGTCGTTGCAGCATTTCAACCAAAGCCTATCATGTGACATGTTTCTGGTATCAGTTGAACCTTTTCATTAGGTGATATGAACCCGTCGGATTGAGGTCAGCTGTGACTGCCTGGATCTACAGTAACAAGGTCACATTCAGCTGTGACTCGTGTGGACTCCTGCACACGCCTGCTTGTGGCGATCAGCCTCTGGACAGCTGGCCTCGGCTCTTTAACGCCCAGCTGTCTGCTCTCCGGGCCTCGCTCCGTCCTGCTCACACATTATCCTCGGCCCGTTCCATGCACCTCAAGAAGTGCTTTAAGACGCTTCTTCTACAGGTTGGATGTGGAAAGTATGATTGTTCTCAACAATTATATTTTCAACTGCCATATGATGCCAAACGCTTCGAGCTCAAACTGCTAGTTAATAAGTCACTGTTTAGTGTAAACAACTCAACAAAAAGCAAACTTTACAGACCTTAAAGGCAATGCTCAAAATCACAACCAACACTCCAAAACACAATCACATTCCATTTACAGCCAGAGAAGATGCACATGTTATAAGACGTGTGAAGCAGGAGATCTGTCTAAATGCGAAATGATACTCTAACAGAAGTGGATAGCGATGAAGTCAGTGAGCCAACTCAGTGATATCTGTTATTCCCACTATTTACTCTTCTTACTTTCATACTTGAGCTTAGAGCGTGGGAACCGCACTCTGACCTTTGCGCACTGGTCAGGTCAGCTCCTCATCATTACACACTCACACACTGCAGGCCCAGCACAACACACACACACTCAGGATGAGGCAGAGTATGCCTTCATGTGAACAGGAAGTCAGCATGTAAATATGACATACTGTATGAAATGTTCCCACACTATCTGAGAGACTTACGGCCCCGACACACGGCGGCGTGCGTTGCCGCTTCAACGCTTCTGCCCATTCCCTTTGAATGGGGTGACGTCACGATTCGCCGAACTGCATTGTGGGAGCAAAGCGTAGCTTCTCTTGCGGTGCTCGCTGCAAAAGTAGAGCAATGTTCTACTTTTACCGCCTCGACGGAGGCGTCAGCCAATCAAATCCCGCGTATGCAGATCTGACAGTACAAGCGCTAGCCAATCTAACCGGGTGTATGTTGGGAGAGCCAGACCGCAGTTATTTCCCATATGTCAACAAAAGGAGGAGAAAATGATCGTGGCGGTCGGGAATCACCCGGTACTCTATGACCAGTCCCTCTTTACATACAGGGATACAAACCGGAGGAGCCAGGCATGGGGGGAGGTGGCAGAGACAGTGGGGGAAACTGGTAGGTTTTCGCCTGTTTGGGGAGTTTATATCCAGTGTACTTCGTTTGAATGGACAGCTAGCAAGCATAGACAGTATATTTAGCCAGCATGGATGTAGCATGAATGCTTTGCTTTGTATGTCCGGGGCGGGACATTCATGTGATTGGTTGTTGGTCGCGTTGCTCGCGTTGACTCCCCAAGCTCAAGACACGCCCACCGCCAAGCGTAAACGCACGCCGCCGTGTGTAGGCTCCGTAAGGGATAAACAACTGTTGATTTTAACTAGTGCTGTCAAAATTATCGCGTTAACGGCGGTAATTAATTGTTTGAATTAATTGCGTTAAAATATTTAACGCATTTAACGCATGTGCAGAATGGCCCGCCCCATACGTGCCACCAGTGGCAGCTCCAGGGTATGGCTGGGGTAGCTACACCCATACCAAGAAATGGCTTAGCCCCATCTTGAAAAATGATGTTAAAGTAAGCAAAATAAGGTCTGCCAACTCGCGCGGAGTAAATTACACAGACAGCAGTTAGTAAGACTGATTTCAGTAGCCACGGTTTTGAAAACGTTTGTCACGTAGTGATCATCTTCTCAATAGAACATCTTTGATAACGGCGTGGTGTTGTTGCAGGAAGTCCCGACGGAGAATACTTTCGCTGTAGTACAGGGCAGAGCCATATAATAGTAATAATATGGCTCTGGCACAGGGGTGCACATAACTGGTACGCAGGTTATGTGCGTAATCTGAAATGCGTACCGTCACTTGTGTCACAAAGCGCATTTGCGTACCGACGTACTTGTGAAGCTTTTCCAGAAGGCGGTTAGATCACCGGACGACAGAGTCGGTCTCCGTGTGCACAGACAGGCTGCTGTTAACGTCGGTCTGTACAACGGAACTGTGCCAAAACTACGCCAACCGGCTGCGGAGGGAGACCCCCCCCCCTTCACTGGAGAACTGCGCTAAAACAGCTGATCACAACGTTCACACACTGTGGTCACGAAGTACTCCACTAGCCCCCCCCCCTCTGTCGACTTTCCTGAAGTACTCCCCCGTTGATAGAAATCAACACGTAATGAATTAAGACCCCACGGGTTGATGATTGATAGGTGTGTGGGCTGTCTTTCATTTTGACACGCAGAAAAATGTTATAATAAACATAGATACTGTATGTTAAATGGATATATCCGCCTGCTTTCATTTATCTTTCCATTCCCACAACAATATACATAAATAAATGGCATATTTTGGACATAGTTCGAATGGTGATTAATCATGATTAATTAATTTTTAAGCTGTGATTAATCTGATTAAAAATGTTAATCGTTTGACAGCCCTAATTTTAACCCTTGCTTTTAACATGTGCCAATGAAGAGTAGGCCTATATGGTTGACAACTCAAAAAGCTAGCAAGAATCATTTTAAATTACATTATTTTTTTTACAAAGGAACATAAACTGTAATTGTGCGATTACAATAAGTCATTAATTGACTTGGAAGCAAAATACTTTGTATACACTGCTTAACTAATCCCAAACAAGGCTGTCGTGTTCACTCATAGTCAAACTGTCACCACTTCCTGCCAACAATGGAGACCAGTGCGGCTGAGCTGCCATTTTAGAGAAGTATGAAAGAGGGACACCAATATCTGGTTCAGACCAGTCTGTCTGTCTGTCTGTCTGTCTCTGTCTGTCTGTCTCTCAGCCTGTCTGTCTCTCAGCCTGTCTGTCTCTCAGCCTGTCTGTCTCTCAGCCCGTCTGTCTCTCAGCTCGTCTGTCTCTCAGCCTGTCTGTCTCCCAGCCTGTCTGTCTCTCAGCCCGTCTGTCTCTCAGCTCGTCTGTCTCTCAGCCTGTCTGTCTCCCAGCCTGTCTGTCTCTCAGCCTGTCTGTCTCTCAGCCCGTCTGTCTCTCAGCTCGTCTGTCTCTCAGCCTGTCTGTCTCTCAGCCTGTCTGTCTCTCAGCCCGTCTGTCTCTCAGCTCGCCTGTCTGTCTCCCAGCCTGTCTGTCTCTCAGCCTGTCTGTCTCTCAGCCCGTCTGTCTCTCAGCTCGTCTGTCTCTCAGCCTGTCTGTCTCTCAGCCTGTCTGTCTCTCAGCCTGTCTGTCTCTCAGCTCGTCTGTCTCTCAGCCTGTCTGTCTCCCAGCCTGTCTGTCTCTCAGCCTGTCTGTCTCTCAGCCCGTCTGTCTCTCAGCCTGTCTGTCTCTCTGTCTGTCTGTCTGTCTCTCAGCCCGTCTGTCTCTCAGCCTGTCTGTCTCTCTGTCTGTCTGTCTCCCAGCCCGTCTGTCTCTCAGCCCGTCTGTCTCTCAGCCCGTCTGTCTCTCAGCCCGTCTGTCTCTCAGCCCGTCTGTCTCTCAGCCCGTCTGTCTCTAAGCCCGTCTGTCTCTCTGTCTGTCTGTCTGTCTCTCAGCCCGTCTGTCTCTAAGCCCGTCTGTCTCTCTGTCTGTCTGTCTGTCTCTCAGCCCGTCTGTCTCTCAGCCTGTCTGTCTCTCTGTCTGTCTGTCTCCCAGCCCGTCTGTCTCTCAGCCCGTCTGTCTCTCAGCCCGTCTGTCTCTCAGCCCGTCTGTCTCTCAGCCCGTCTGTCTCTCAGCCCGTCTGTGTGGCAGCAGAGGAACTTATCTCCGTGCTCACATTGCTGTTATTTATACTCACACTTCCTGTGTGTCACTCTGCCGTGTGGCTGTTACAGTGACTGTGTGATGGAGCATTTGGAGATGCTTCACTTAAGATCAGAAACTCTAAGCAGTGGCTTGTCTCTGTGCAGAGACAAGCGTTGTTTACCTACTAGACATTTAACACTTTTAACTTCCTTGGAGACAGAACTATAAAAATGTATAAAATAGGGGACATTTGGCATTTCATGTGAGCCCACACAAAGCTTTTTACTTTGTGTAACACTGGCAGTGTTGCAGTAAATCTGATGTATCATTTAAAGCTACCCATATGGAATCTTTGAACAGCATTAGAGCTTCGGAGCAACAGTTTGTTAAGTAGTTTTTGTCAAACTAGTGAACACAAATGTACATGCATTTATACATTTGTATACATTCCAGAGCTATCTTAATATTCCTCAATGCATGGCTGGATAACCTATGGAGGGATAGAAAGGAGTGTGTGTGAGTAGGATGATGCCCCCCCCCCCCCCCCCCGCTGTGTTCAGCTCATGACTGTATGACTTGCTCTCAGAGGACTAAAACAGGCAGCACAGCAGCCCTTCTAACATCGCTCTATATTAGCTCAAATATGACATGAAAGGAAATAAGATGGCAAAACTGAAAGTTAGTCATCAACAAAGCAGTGTTTTCTCTAAGGAAGCGATGAACACGATGAGCTCAGACAATGTCCGGATGATACATATCCTTCCCCTCCATGAGCTACAGAGGAGAGGAAGTTTCGTCATCAATCTTATCAAGGCTTTTGAAACATTTGCCACCAGAGTAATAGAAGCTGATTCTGTACTTTTAATCATCAAATAATTAAATCCATCAATCAGAACTAGTCTTAGAAAATGTGTTGAGGAACTGTAGATGTCAGACATGGTTATTCTCTTGGACTAAATGTAGTCCTTTATTGATCGGCTTAGGGCTTTTTATTTATTGGTATGGTTGCAACCAGTTTTAGAAAACATTAAAATGTCACGAGCACACTCTGGCCGGAGGGGCCCAGCGGAGGTTAAAGAGGCATACGGTTCAAGATTCAAGAAATAAAGCTGGAACCAATTCACACCCCCAAACTAAAAGTACCCTCACATGCATTCACATGGTATTTAAAATGCATGAATGGATATGATCGCTTTCTGAGTAGATCATTGAGTTGTGATGTAAATAGGCTCTCAGGTTACAGCTCAGAGGGGCTGTGTGTAGGAATAGACGGCCGCTGTCACCGCAAGTTCAATTGAAATCAGAGCAGGTGGTCTGCAGGGACATTCCTCTGGACGAGCACCGGACACACAGAGCAGAATTAGGACGATGGTGACTCTAACTGAAGGTCCAGCAGCTGATTCTGATATGAGCTGCAGTACTCACCATGTTAGCTGAGGTCCGTCCACACACAAGAAGCCTGTTGTCAGTGAACCATCTCAGTGAGCGTGTGGAGCTGCCAGTGCTGTCCTCCTCTGTGTCTCAGGCACATTGTGTGAACTGTCACTAAGACACACTGATCTACATGGGGGGAGGGGCCTCTCACTGACAGAGCTGCTGTGCAGCTGCCCCAGCCCACCCTGGTTACATTTCTACACAGCTTCAAGCCACTCTGCCCCCCCACCACCCATGTTACTAATAAAGCAGAAGTACATCACTAGTTTACTTTTCCAAGTAACTGAGGGGATTTCTTATTATATTTATATTAAGGCACACCAATTCACCATCAACTAGTTAATTAACATGCATATTAACAGTATATTGGCTCTTTATTAGCCATTATAAAACAACTTATTAATGCCTTATTCTACATGACCATATTCTACAAGTAATAAGCCATTAGTTGAGAGTTGTTCCTCAATAACCCTCTAATTAGAGAGAGAGAGAGAGAGAGAGAGAGAGAGAGAGAGAGAGAGAGAGAGAGAGAGAGAGAGAGCTAGCTGTCTTAGGTAACAACAGTTAGCAGCTAACATTTTCTGCAGTTTGTGTTGAATCTGAAAAACAAATTGTCACTTAAAGGTGGGGTAGGTAATTTTGGAGAAACCGGCTCGAGATCGCTAGAATTTGAAAATACACAACCGGAGAAAATCTGCCACTTCCTTACAGAGCCCCTCCTCCAACACACACGAACGCGCACATGACCAATGAGGGCACGAGATAAGTTTGTGCACAGATGGAAGGCTGACAGGCAGGTAGGCCATCCAGTTACTTTAGCCGGGCCGGCTCGGATGATTGGTCGTGCTTTTTACAGCACTACGGCTGACATTTTGTATGTATTTATTGTCAAAGCATTTAATGTATTCATTTAATGTAACATCAGGATGTTAAGAGCATTCCATGGAATATAACAACAAGTGTTTCTCAGGACCTCTCTCCATCAGCACCAGAACATCTCTCCATCAGGACCTCTGTCCATCAGGACCTCTGTTCATTAGGACCAGAACATCTGTCCATCAGGACCAGAATCTCTCTCCATCAGGACCTCTGTCCATCAGGACCAGCACCTATGTCCATCAGGACCTCTGTCCATTAGGACCAGAACCTCTGTCCATCAGGACCAGAATCTCTCTCCATCAGGACCAGCACCTCTCTCCATCAGGACCTCTCTCCATCAGCACCAGAACCTCTCTCCATCAGGACCAGCACCTCTGTCCATCAGGACCTCTGTCCATTAGGACCAGAACCTCTGTCCATCAGGACCAAAACCTCTCTCCATCAGGACCAACACCTCTCTCCATCAGGACCTCTGTCAATCAGGACCATAACCTCTCTCCATCAGGACCTCTGTCCATCAGGACCTCTGTCCATCAGGACCAGAACCTCTCTCCATCAGGACCAAAACCTCTCTCCATCAGGACCAACACCTCTCTCCATCAGGACCTCTGTCCATCAGGACCAGAACCTCTCTCCATCAGGACCAGAACCTCTTGCCACAAGAACCTCTGTCCATCAGGACCTCTCTCCATCAGGACCAGAACCTCTCTCCATCAGAACCTCTATCCATCAGGACCAGAACCTCTTGCCACAAGAACCTCTGTCCATCAAGACCTCTCTCCATCAGGACCAGAACCTCTCTCCATCAGAACCTCTCTCCATCAGGACCAGAACCTCTTGCCACAAGAACCTCTCTCCATCAGGACCTCTCTCCATCAGGACCAGAACCTCTATCCATCAGGACAAGAACCTCTCGCCACCTGAACAGTTTCTTCCCCTCCGCTACCGGCCTCATCAACAAGGCCTGCCCCCCCACTGACACTTTACCTCAGCCACAACGCAGACTATATACATTACAATAATGCACACAAGGTACATTATATCTGTTTTATTTATTTTTTATTGAGAATTTTTATTCCATATTTTATTCTTTTTATATTCCATTCCTTTGCAATGTAAATTATGTTTTATGTTATATTTTTACTATACTTTTATTATTTAAAATATTTTGTTCTAGTTCTCTACCTGTGTTTCGAATTTATGTTTTACTTTTATGTTTTTACCACGACACCAAGTCAAATTCCTCGTACGTGTAAACCTACTGGTAATAAACATGTTTCTGATTCTGATATATAATAAGCATTAGAAAAATGTTCTTCACAATACTGTCAGTTACGGTTGGACAGAGTGTTTTAAGAGGATATGGTAAACACATGATATGAACACGAGATCCACTAGATCAGTAATCCAGCAGCAGCATTGTTACACTTTGGAAAGTCTTTAGAGACTGGCCTGGAGACTGTTCACAACTTTCCTTCAGCACAGTGACACACCCTTGTCACTCTTGTTGACCTCTTATGATGCTGCTGTCTTTTAATATATGTATAATATATTATTTCTCTGCCCCTAGTTCTTCAGCCTCATCAATCCATCAGTCCCAGTCAACGTCTTCAACCTCCAGCACACTTTCCCTGTACAAGGCTCATTCCCCATGATCACAAAACGATCCCTGTATAGTCTGAGTGCCAATGACCTCATATGTCCGTCATTAAAGTTACATCATCGATTATACAATTCTCTTTTGTTTATTCTCTTGTCTCTTCTCTTGACTGAATTACAATAGTCCTGTCTTTAACTAAATGTAAAGTCCTTCTACTGCACCCTTTTAATGGATAAAGTCTGCAGATTGCAGCTGATCACCCTCTCTGCAGAGTGGATGACACGCTGCAGCCGGCCCTTATCCTTGGCTGTATGATAGAGGTGTAGAAGTTCACCATCATCGTCTTTGGCAGGTTGAATTTCTTCAGCTGCCTCAGGAAGAAGACCTTTTGCTTGGCTTTTTTGATGAGGTCCTGGGCGATGATGGTGCCCAGGAAGCGAAAAGACTTCACAGCAGTTACTGGGGAGTCACACAGAGTGATGGGGGCGGGTGGGGCTGCGATCTTCCTAAAGTCTACAACAGTCTGTCTGATCTCTGAATCCCCTGGCCCAGGGCCCATGAGTTCAAAACTCTTAATCCCTATCTGATCAGATCAGATTTGGATTTTGGGGAGTTCAAAACCAAAAAACAGGATTAGGATCACTTTGATATCCGATCAGATCAGGAAATCCAATCCAAGCTTTAATCTGGATCAAATCTTCAAAACGGGTAGTTCAAACCGACAACACAGGATTGGGATCAGTTTGATCCCAAAACACTGGATTATCCTGATCCCACCAGAGGGGTGGATTTACAGTGGATTACCAGAGCAAAATGTACTGTACCATTTATTTAAAAATATGTTTCAATATAAATAAGATGGCAAAGTTTGTTAACTGAAATAATACACCATTTTTAGCCTTCATGGCAAATCAATTTTATTTTTCATTTGTTGGTCACGTTTGTGGTGGCCTATTTTGTTTTCAACCAAATGTTGATGACATAAAATTATCACAACAATGATTGTCAATCACAAATTTAGATTAAAGAAAAAATATCTTCAACAAAATAAAAGTCATCACCTTTCAAAAGTAATTGCAATGTGGTCTCTTGTCTTCCTTGTATTATTTTTCATATCCACTAGATGGCGATCGGTAGGATTAAACTTGGTTCCCAACCTTTATTGTGCCAAGGACCGGCAGATACATAAAAACAAAATCGCGGACCGGTTGTCAATTTTAACTGATTTTAATATTTACTCACCAGCAGGACGAAGGTACGTTTTAACCGTTTGTTTTTTAGTTCTAATTTAAACCAAAAAAAAAGCAGAAACAGGTCGTTTTTTTTTTTTTTGCCCCAAAACAAAAAAACGGAAATTTAGCTCGTTTTTTCGTTGTTCTGTTCTTACTGTTAAAACAAGTATACCACTCAATGTTTCGTTTCCATAGGTGGGTGTGTCTCCAGCGCCTCCTTGCTTCTGATTGGCTATTTACATTACTTTCTAAAAATGGAAATTTATCTTGGTGCAACTCCCCACGTGAAAAACAGGGTAAGTTGAGTGCAGCTAATGTAATGAAAATGGTTCCAGGCCCCACAAGATACGCTGTCAGCCATGTCGAGACCTGAAGTCAGCATTGAGCTCTTCATGCAACACACTCTCACTCCCTAAGCGTCCAGGAGCGACGTTTGGTCAGTGTCCGTGGCGTCCAGTTGTGAAGCTCCTAGGCTCCTTCAGCTTCATAAAGGGACGCAAATAGCTTTCAACTGATTGCAATGTATTCCCATCTGCGGCGGAATTTTACGCTCATGGAAGCACGGCATTCGTTTGTGTCGGCTGCCCTTAAAGGCAATGTGAGCGTCCATTCCCATTGGATAACGGAGAATTGTACACCCGGAAATAAGTATTCCTCTTACTGTCGATTGATTTTACAGTAATATCTGCACTACTCATCGACTAAAAAACACCAGATTATCCTTGTTAATTACACAACATTGATTGGTTTAAATTGTGTGCAATGCTTTTGTATTTTTCCCCTTCGATTCGGAGAAACAAATGTTTTTTCTGAGTGAAGGATGGCAGAAGACACTACACTACCCAGAATCCCCAGCTATCGTTTGGACTACACCATGTACTCTGTTTGACAAACCCCGTGATAGTCCTCAAGCTCTGTGATTGGAGAGTGTGCTCCGAAGGTTACGCCGATTCTCGAACAGCACTTGAAATGGGATGGAACCACGGCAGACTGTCCAAAACTGGATTTGAACGGGTCCACCGCGTCCCCCCCTCCCCCACCCCGTCCCCAGAACTACACATGCTGGCTATTCTGTTTTCATGTTCTCTATCTATGGCACGTCTCTACTGGGAGTTGTAGTTTTAAAAGACGTTTTCGTATTTCCCATAATAAGAAGTTGCCAGTATTAAACTGTGTACATCCCTGGAGGTTTAGGGGATAGGAAACACAAATGTTCCAAAAGTTGGAACATTTGCGTTACATCAGCATGTGTAACAGATAAATATGCAGTGGTGTTTATTTGTAAATAATTTAGTATAATCACACAAATTCTGTGTTTTATATTTAACAATTCTGTGTTCTTTATTTATTGATTGATCAATACCTGACAAGGCCGGAGATGAAATATCTACATACATCTTATAAGAGTATAATACATTATGTATAATATCAGTTAAAATAAGTGCTTCAACATAGTTAACATTGCTGGAGGTATGCACAAATATTGATAGATGTCTTGTAGTGCACTATTGAGGAACCTGCGACCCAAGTTTTTCATTCAATGCAGAACTACACCACAGTTGTGTAGGCCTATATGATATGTCAATAAACCTTAGAAAATCTTGAAATATTGAAAGGGATGTGCAAAATAGTCATTATATACAGTCTTTAATTAACTATTAGTTGAGAATAACGAGTAATGAATATACTTTATAGGGATCCTATTAATATCTAATAATAAAAATAATGAAATTCAATAACATGCTTTAACCACTAGGTGTCCCTTTATATCAGCTGTGCACCTTTATGGTGTAAAAACAGCCTATCTACCAATTGGGTCAAATATAAAAGTGAGCCGAATTAGTGTTGATACTGCAAGGAGACGTATTGTGTGAAAAGAAATGTAAGATGTTGTTTAATGGTTGATATATTTATGATCCACGTCACGTTTTCAGTTCCTCATGTTTGTCTAGAGGTCTTCTCATCAGGGCTCTATAAATACATAACTACGGCAGATATGTAATATTTAATGCAGCCGAACCGTGTATTACAATGCCGGTATGTGATGACTTTCAAAGAGAAAAGCAAGTATTATTTTATTTTTTTTAAATGTTTTCGGTCTGTTTCCGGTATTTGTTAATGACGATGTGCTGTGAGATGTGAGACTGGAATTGCACAGGGGGAAATAACGTAGGCTATCTTTAGATGCGGATTTGGTTAAACTAATATGTTTGCACTGTGGACCAACACTATACATTGACGGGGAAGGGGGTAGCAATAAAGATAACACCATTAAACAGTTACACAACATAACAGAAATAATATCGATAGCAGCGTCCCTAGCAATCACCTTGGTAACAATGAAAACGTCGCGATTTCCT
Organism: Pseudochaenichthys georgianus; assembly: GCF_902827115.2. Taxonomy (NCBI): domain Eukaryota; kingdom Metazoa; phylum Chordata; class Actinopteri; order Perciformes; family Channichthyidae; genus Pseudochaenichthys; species Pseudochaenichthys georgianus. The sequence continues at coordinate 43,643,944 of NC_047507.1, read as the reverse complement.
GAAGTAATCTTCGTAATAACTAGCAAACTAAAGATCATGTACATCCACTGCACACATAATCTGAAATAACAACTCATATTTCTCGCATCAAATGACATCAAAACGCATTTTAATGGCCAAACTAACTTTAAAATAGACATTTTCCACCGAGAATAAAACGAAGTTTGGCCATGTTTTCTTTTTCTGCAGGGAGAAATTTGAAGATCACGTGACATAGACGCCAGCATTGGAATGAATGGTGAAAAAAACGGGGTTTGTCAAACAGAGCACATGGTGTAGTCCAAACGATAGCTGGGGATTCTGGGTAGTGCCATCCTTTACTCCGAAAAAATATTTGTTTCTCCGAATCGAAGGCGAAAAATACAAAAGCATTGCACACAATTTAAACCAATCAATGTTGTGTAATTAACAAGGATATTCTGGTGTTTTTTAGTCGATGAGTAGTGCAGATATCACTGTAAAATCAATCAACAGTAAGGGGAATACTTATTTCCGGGTGTACAATTCTCCGTTATCCAATGGGAATGGACGCTCACATTGCCTTTAAGGGCAGCCGACACAAACGAATGCCGTGCTTCCATGAGCGTCAAATCCCGCCGCAGATGGGAATACATTGCAATCAGTTGAAAGCTATTTGCGTCCCTTTATGAAGCTGAAGGAGCCTAGGAGCGTCACAACTGCACGCCACGGACACTGACCAAACGTCGCTCCTGGACGCTTAGGGAGTGAGAGTGTGTTGGATTGGTGGTCCTGCTGTAAATTCACAGAGGGCCTGCTATAGTAACTGAACGAGAGAGTAATGTCAAGTGACAACACAATTGACCAATCATATCTTCCCTCTAAATGGGCGGGCTTTATTTTCGCGGACTTTATGACAAGTTCCGCCCGCTGTGAAGTTTATGCATGTGTGTTATAGGCCCAATAGACTAGGCAGAATTTCAGAAAATGTGCTTATTTAAAGTGCTGAAGGCATTTTGTGTTTATTTATGCTACACAACATTTCTAGGGGTATTAAGGGTTGCTGAATCCAAATCTGCTGTATATGAAGCTCAAACATTTCCCAGAAATCCAACATGGCCGCCAGGCTGAAATCTATTTTAGTACATTACTTTTTGACTAAACAAGGTACAAACTAGAATTAAATGTGTTTTTATATGTTTTCACACATGGGGAATTAAACATACTGTCTTTATTTTAGATCAAATGTGAATAATGAGCTTGAAATCAAACATGTATAGTGAAAAAGGTGGTCATTCATGATAAATAAGTTGTCAGACTCAACCAGGGCTTGCTTTGAAAGTGTATTAATAAAAATTGTATTTGGCCACCAAACCATAACGTAAACATGACGCGATTAGGCCTACAGTGGAGCAACAGTACCGTCAACAAAGCCCTATAGATGCTTTTATTTGCTCCAATATAATAATAACATACCGTATGGGTGGCATTGGAATTTTCAACTCAATAAGAATACAAATCATACTGAAATGGTAAAAACCTCATTCAAGTATCTCATAAAACACCACCATATATCAATGATTACAAAATAATAATAATAATAATAATGTAAAAAATATTAAAACAACAAATACACTCAAATTATAGCTCTCAGGCCATCCAGTGTTAACGCAATGAAGAAGAAGGAGTGGGCCTGTTCACACTGCCTTTTTTACATCAAACCCTATGGGAAATTGCCAAAAGGCAGGCACTTTTAAAAAGCAGCGTCTTCTTCAGTGTTCCGGCAAGTGTTGTCATGTTTCCTGCTGTTGCATGCCTCTATACATTCCATGTGACTCTTTCTGAATAGAATAGAATAGACAGATTATGACCAGTACAAGTACAGGTACATTGGAATACATGTTACAGTTATCATTACCCCTAGTTTCCACCGGGTCCGTCTGCGGCGTGTTACGGCCGCGCCGCGGCGTCCGCAAGGATCGCGGCCACTCTAGTCAATGGGTGCTATTCCACCAGACGCGCCGCGTTACGACTCAGAAGCGTCCCAGAAGCATCTCGCCGCTGGGCTCCGCTCGAAATAGGATTGAAGTCTATTTTTCGACGCAACGCAGTCGTAAGGTAATGTCGGGCAGGCAGGAAGTGGAACGTTCAGAGCATATATAGCATATATATATATATATACATATATATATATATACAGTGGGGCAAAAAAGTATTTAGTCAGCCACCAATTGTGCAAGTTCTCCCACTTAAAAAGATGAGAGAGGCCTGTAATTTTCATCCTAGGTACACTTCAACTATGAGAGACAGAATGGGGGAAAAGAATCCAGGAAATCACATTGTAGGATTTTTAATGAATTAATTGGTAAATTCCTCGGTAAAATAAGTATTTGGTCACCTACAAACAAACAAGATTTCTGGCTCTCACAGACCTGTAACTTCTTCTTTAAGAGCCTCCTCTGTCCTCCACTCGTTAACTGTATTAATGGCACCTGTTTTAACTCGTTATCAGTATAAAAGAATCCTGTCCACAACCTCAAACAGTCACACTTCAAACTCCACTATGGCCAAGACCAAAGAGCTGTCAAAGGACACCAGAAACAAAATGGTAGACCTGCACCAGGTTGGGAAGACTGAATCTGCAATAGGTAAGCAGCTTGGTGGGAAGAAATCAACTGTGGGAGCAATTATTAGAAAATGGAAGACATACAAGACCACTGATAATCTCCCTCGATCTGGGGCTCCACGCAAGATCTCACCCCGTGGGGTCAAAATTATCACAAGACCGGTGAGAAAAAATCCCAGAACCACACGGGGGGACCGAGTCCATGACCTGCAGAGAGCTGGGACCAAAGTAACAAAGGCTACCATCAGTAACACACTACGCCGCCAGGGACTCAAATCCAGCAGTGCCAGACGTGTCCCCCTGCTTAAGCCAGTTCATGTCCAGGCCCGTCTGAAGTTTGCTAGAGAGAATTTAGATGATCCAGAAGAGGATTGGGAGAATGTCATATGGTCAGATGAAACCCAAATAGAACTTTTTGGTAAAAACTCAACTTGACGTGTTTGGAGGAGAAAGAATGCTGAGTTGCATCCAAAGAACACCATACCTACTGTGAATGGGGGTGGAAACATCATGCTTTGGGGCTGTTTTTCTGCAAAGGGACCAGGACGACTGATCCGTGTAAAGGAAAGAATGAATGGGGCCATGTATCGTGAGATTTTGAGTGACAACCTCCTTCCATCAGCAAGGGCATTGAAGATGAAACGTGGCTGGGTCTTTCAGCATGACATTGATCCCAAACACACCGCCCGGGCAACGAAGAAGTGGCTTTGTAAGAAGCATTTCAAGGTCCTGGAGTGGCCTAGCCAGTCTCAAGATCTCAACCCCATAGAAAATCTTTGGAGGGAGTTGAAAGTCTATGTTGCCCAGCGACAGCCCCAAAACATCACTGCTCTAGAGGAGATCTGCATGGAGGAATGAGCCAAAATACCAGCAACAGTGTGTGAAAACCTTGTGAAGACTTACAGAAAACGTTTGACCTCTATCATTGCCAACAAAGGGTATATAACAAAGTATTGAGATGAACTTTTGTTGTTGACCAAATACTTATTATCCACCATCATTTGCAAATAAATTCTTTAAAAATCAGACAATGTGATTTTCTGGATTTTTTTTTTCTCATTATGTCTCTCATAGTTGAAGTGTACCTAGGATGAAAATTACAGGCCTCTCATATTTTTAAGTGGGAGAACTTGCACAATTGGTGGCTGACTAAATACTTTTTTGCCCCACTGTATACACACACACAAACTCATTTTGCAGACCCTATCCCTCCGTAGTCGTTCAAGTAGGAGGAGAAATGCCAGCGTTCTCCTCCGGTTTACAGGCACTGTGTAAATTATATAGAATAATTATGATGATTTTACCACTAAAATACAGCAACACATCTTTGATTCATGTCGTTTATAACTGGGATATTACAATTATTATTAACTTTGTCTGTACAAAGTAGTCTGTCCAGGAAATATGCTCAAATCAACTGAAACTGCGAGCCGGCAGGCAAGACGGTCCGCTTCTGAAATGCTTCTGAAACGCGCCCGGTAGGGTATGACGCCGGAGGAGGCCGGACCAAAACCGTGGCGCAGCCGTTACGCGACGCAGACGGACCCGGTGGAAACTAGGGGTTACACTTATTGTGTTCCTTTGTTACTTTTTTTCTCAGTTAAAGGTTCACAATTATCCGGTTATGGTTTCAACAATCTGTTAACAACAAACAGTCAGCAGTATGCAGTCTGGCAGGCTGATATTCTCAACCAGTCTATCATATATTTACGATCTTGTACACATTGATCAGTTAATCCTCTACACCAGGGGTGGGGAACCTTTTTCCTCTCAAGGGCCATTTCGATGTTTTCAACATCCTCCGAGGGCCGTACAAATTATTGACCTCTGCTTAAAAATACTAAAATCACAGCCCACTCATTTGGCCTTTCTTTCATGCTGTGCAAAGAAAAAACAACCTCTTAATCCAGATATCTTGTCATGACTCACGCATGCATGCATGTGCAGAGTTGTGGCATGACCACCCAAACAAAAAGATATGGACACAAGATGTGTGCAAATGTATTTAGACTCCTAGCGGCATCAGCTCTCCACCGTCTTGTTAAACTCTGTATTTTATCATCTCTGTCAAACAGGTAAGTGTTTTTGACAACTTAGGGTTATACAACCAAAACATACCTTATCTGTAAATAGCTGCTCAATCCATATATTGTATGTTAATGGTTTAAACCAGGGGTGGGGAACCTTTTTCCTCTCAAGGGCCATTTCAATGTTTACAATATCCTCAGAGGGCCGTACAAGTTATTGACCTCTGCTTGAAAAAACTAAAATCACAGCCCATTCATTTCATTCTGTGCAAAGAAAAAGCAACCTCTTAATCCAGATATCTCACCATGACTCGCGTATGCATGCACGTGCAGGGTGTGGCGTGACCACCAACACAGAAAGATATGGACACAAGATGTGTGCAAATGTATTTAGTTTCCTATCCATGTGAACATGATTTAAGTGGGGGGGGGACCTAACCTCCTCTAGGGGGGTCCGGAGGGCATGCTTAAAATGTTGAATTTAAAAGCATCAATCTGGTGCACTTTGAGAGCAACATTAGGAGATCTATGGATACATCTCTCAACACCCATAAGAAACAGAACTGTAAGCAGATTTTCTTTTTCTTTATGGATATTTTACAAATCACTCTCCTTTCAAACTGTATTCTTGTTTATTAATAACAACTTTTTGTAGAACAAGCTTCTTATATTCGTTAGCATAGCTAGCTAACCAGATGCTAATAACAACAAAGTTATTGACTGTATGATCAGTATGACAGATCGCCACTGGGCTTACAACTAAGACACAGCCACGCAAAGACTGCAGCATGTGTACGGCTCCTTATGGGTACTGCAATTTTTGGAAGTGCCAGAGCGGAGCTGCGTTCTGGTGCTCCCCGTCAGAACTACACCCCTGTCAAGTGCCATTACAAGTGCTTGGCCATCAATAGCCAGGCAGCTGGGTTCCTGAAGGGGTACATCTGCAGGCGTTTGGACATATTTTGTCAGTATATTTGCTAAAACAGACTTGTTGGTGGAATGTAGACGACCGTTAGTTGCGGCCAGAGATGGCGGGATGGGCATGAGTTCATGCTGGAGGACATTTTCCAGGTCTACCTTACGACCTGCTCTGTAAGCTGTGACTAGCCTTTGTAGAATCTGCCTGTCCACTTTGATGGTGTTTTGCTTGTTCTTGGAAAGTTGCACGACTTCATACATAGAGGCAAATGTCTTGACTTTGTTCTTTCGAATGGGTGACTTCAGTCCCAAGTGCTGGTCACTAGCTGGAGGTTCACACAGACGTTTGTCCACAAACACTTTCATTTGTGCCTGTCCAAGGTGTTCTGCACCAAGCAGAGATTCTTGAATCTCCGGTGTGACCACTTCCTTGTTGATTATGTTCAATGGGGCCAGAACTGAGTCTGGAACCATGGCTGCTGGGGCCAGAACTGGGGCCGGAACCATGGATCTTTGGGCTCGGGCTGTTAACCTGGCCTTGCGACTCCCTCCTTTAGGAGCCGTTCGGAGGCTCCGTGGACCTTCAAAGGCCAGACGAGTTCCAGAGAACGGCTCCTGGACAGGAGCAGGCAATGGGGCAGAAGCCAGGGTTGACTCCAAACGGACCACACCGATGCGTGTGGTGTCATAACAGGAGTTGGGAGGCCTGGGGCTGTCAGGCAGGGGATAACACACCATGAGGAAATCCAAAATCCCGCCCGGTAAGAATCTCACCAAGCTTGGTTTCTCCATAGTTATCTGGCGCGCCTCTGACAGAGCAGCCTCTCGCTGCTGAACCCCGGACGCTCCCATCCATTGATCAGAGCAGGTAGTCAAAGAAAAAGTAAAATCCAACAATTCCGGCTCAAAAGGATCTGCTGGATCTGCTGGGGTACACGTGTGTACCGAAGTGTACCGAACGAATATAACGTTAAACGTAAAAAATTGAGAACGTGAACAACTTTTTGGAAGTAATCTCAGGTAGAGAGTAATTTGCTCACATTGGGTTCAACGCGTCATAGAGTGAGCAAGTTATTTCATTGGACGAGAGGCATACTATGAGAGCTGGTCAGAGGGATGCGTTCAAATTTAGTCAGTAATTTGATGAACTGTCGAAATGGCGAACGCAGATAAAGTTGAGCTCGAAAATCCTCCAGCATCATTGAAGTCTCCGGTTTGGGAACATTTTGGTTTCGCAGTTACGAACAAGGATGACGGACAAAGACAGGTGGACCGAACCAAAGCTGTTTGTCGGCATTGTTCAACTAACATTGGTTACGCAGCTGTCAATACATCAAACTGGCACACTCTTGAAAAGGCATCACCCGAACGTGAATATAACCGGTACCAAAAGAAAAAAGACTGAAGTGCAAACCCAACTCCCATTAGCATTTAAGCCTCCACCACTCGCAAATAGTTCAGACCGAGCCAAAGCTATTACAAACGCCAAATATGCTTATGTTGCCATGGTAGCAAAGCGCTACCTGGCTGTATCTGCTACCTCTGTCCCTAGCGAGAGGGTGTTCTCCACGGCAGGAGACATTGCTAGTGCCAGCAGATCTGCCCTTTCGGCAAGCAATGTGGACAAGTTCATCTTTCTTTAAAAAAACATGAAAATACAATGACAAGCAAGTCCTAATGTCAAACTGGCTGCTTAGGTACTAGTACAGTTCATCGAAATGCTGCACCTTAATGTTTATTTTATAATATTTTGTATTTATTTGAGTGAATACGTTATTCACAGGTTAATAATACTTAAAAAGAACCCAAAAATGGTTTATGTTTTGTGATCATTTTTTCTGCTGTACCGAAAACGTACCGAACCGAACCGTGACATAAAAACCGAGGTACGTACCGAATCGAAATGTTTGTGAACCGTTACACCCCTAGTCAGTAGGCCTATCAGTCTCTGAATAAATAGTAATTGCAAATACACACTTGGAAAGCATGTCCAGATTGGTTAGGGCCTGCGGTTAATTATGTAATTGATCGCAAGTAACGGCCAGACCAATACAAACTAATTGCTGACCTGACCAAACCGTTGAGTTGGAAAGATGGACAAAAAGGGGCCTGATTTGACATCTGCTGAGACCCATGCACTGCTGCTGAGTGTAAGGAACAATTATGACTCCATAGTTGGTTGCTTTAACAGAGAGGGTGGAGCGACCAAAGTAAAGAGCGGAATATGGATGGAAGTTACAGACAATGTGAATGCCACAGGATCTGGACACAAGAGGACGGTGGACCAAGTGAGGTTGAGGTGGGAGAATTTGAAGCAGCTGCCAAAGACCACAGCCAGGCTAAAAGCCCACAGACGGGTAACACACCATAAAAGGGGACAATACACAGATGTGGTGCTGGATATCATTGGTGGTCAGCAGTCAGTCTTTACATGGAATACCAAACGTTGTCCTGGATGGTGAGTCGCAGGTATGTGTGATCGTACTACAATGGCTATATTTCTTATATAGCATCCTTGTTCTTATAGTACTACAATTTTCCAGGTTGCATGCTTGTGATCATCTTATTAAGGGGTATAAAGTATATTGATAAACTTTCATTTCAGGTCGTCACTGCACCTGATGTGACACACACCATTGAAGATGGATCCAGAAGCTGGACCTTCAGCCAGGCCTGATGACACACTGCAAGAGCCACCTCTAAAGAGAAAATGCAAGCGCTCCAGAAAACCAGAGACTCTGCTGAGCCGTGACACGGAGAGGGCAGAGCTGCAGATCCGTCTGGCCGAAGAACAAATACAGCTGTGCCGGCTTCAGCAAACTGAAACCTCACTGAGAGTTCAGCTCCTCAAAGCACGCTGGATGATCCAGCTGCCTTTGAATGAATATGTTATTGTTGTTACCCTAGTGGGAGTACTTGTTTTAATAACAATTTCATTATGATTTTATGTCCTTTATGTATTAAAAAATATAATTAAACATTATAGATGTACCTGCAATGCGGTCTCTTGTCTTCCTTGTATTATTTTTCATATCCACTAGATGGCGCTCGGTAGGATTAAAGCACTGATATTCAGGATCTAGTCATCTTGAAAAGTCTGAATCTGGATCAGGGTGATCCTGAATTGCTTTGAAATACTGGGATAAAATCTGTCCGACTTGTCTGATCCTGGATCACAAACAATGGGATTTCAAAATCTGATCGGATCTGATTGAGATTAAAAGTGTTGAACTACTGGGCAGGATAGTATGCATAATATTTCCAATGTATTAATATTTGCACAATTATATTTTCTTAAAATTTGTACCGAACATTTGACACTTTTCAAAGTATGGCACGACTACACACACTGTTAGTCTGGTCAAAAATACAATAACCACCTCTTGTGTAAGTACATACAAGCAGGTCACAAATATATAAACTGTCAAAAAGTACAGGCTGTGTTGTGGACTAAACGGCAGATAACGTGTGGGCGCTTACACTAATTTGCGCCGCATTTGCGCTTCAGATGAGGTGAGGCCCCCTCATGACGGCAGGCACCCGTATGGCACAACACAACTCAGACTGGCTTACCTGTACATCAATCAAGTGGCAAATGCCATAGCAAGGATGGATGATAGGCTAACTTTAAAAAAATAAAACAATATACATATACATTTCAATGCCATGCGATCTACCTTTGCGATCGATCGACGTATTGGGCACCCCTGGTCTATAAAATGTTTATCTACAATTATTAGTGTGTGTGTGTGTGTGTGTGCTCCCTGTAGTCTTAAAATATCTACAGGATATGACTATAGCTGTGGTTATGTGTTCTAAAGGGGGCTTTTCACCATTAAATACACAAAAGAAGCTTCTTTTTAATTGTTTATTAAAAATCTGAAAAACAACAACGGCAAGACAAATTATGAAAGTGGACTAGACAAGCGACAACTTTGCCGTCAACTACAACATACGAAATCAAATATGACAAAAACTTCCAGAGAAGTGACAACTCAATCCTTCTTTCCTCAAGTACTGTCCCACAAAAGACCAAATACAAATGATGAGAGCAAGCTCTCAGCACAGCGTGCACTCCTCACAGAGTGGAGGGGGGCTGCGTCTCAGTCCGTGGTGGTGCGGCGGTACCAAAAGCGGGCCCTGAAGTCGTCGCTGCAGGTCATGAAGCCAGGGTTGGTGGGCGAGTGCACGATGCAGCGCACGATGTTGTTGTGTCCCAGAGACAGCAGGTTCTTCCTCTCGGCTGTGCGCGAGTCCCAGCAGCACAGGCTGATGGTGCGCTCGTCTGGCAGCAGCACGTAGTCCTCCGTGTGGTTGAACACGCCCTGCGTCCGGTGCATCTGCCGCCCGCTCAGCCCCGCGCCTGCAACACACAGTGCATTGATCAAATCAGAGCTCCATCAGCTGATTTGTTCATAGCTTAACTCATTTTAATATCAACCGTGCAAAGACGTGTTAACATTGGTATACTTTCATACCCACCATACTGAGCAAAGCATATTACTGCAGTTGCTTTCCCCGAGTGCCCACTCGAGGCTCCCAGTGAGTGTCAACCTGTTCACCTGTCCCACTTCACAGCAGAAATACGCCGTTTACAGCCTGCTGCAAGAACTATCTCGGTCTGTAGCTCTGTTAATGCACGGGGGGATTTTTAACCTTAAAAACTGGAAATTACGTTAATGCCTAAAGTTTTGCGTAATTGAGTGTGCAGCCTTTGAGTGACAGGTTGTTGCTGTCTAACGCGAACTGTCAGCGTGGCGTGACTTAGGTCCTCCCCAGGGGCCTCATGTATAACGCCGTGCGTAGGATTCACGTGGGAAGGTTGCTTACGTAGTAGAAATCCAAAAAACAGGAACAGAAATGTTCCGACATTTTCAGATTCACCAAACATTGCACACCGGCGAGGAAAGTGCGTACGGCACTTCCTACGCCAGTTTCCCTTTATAAATCACAACCGACTCGAAATGCGGTGCAGCTTTTGCGGCTTCACGTAACGCCCAGATGTGCCTATAAATAGTCAAAGAAACGCCCATTCATTCATTCATCCTGACTGACTGCAGGAAGGAGAGCAGGAAATGACGACAGAACAGCTAAAACAGACGTCTCACACCGTGTCAGATTCTGGTTCTTTTGGGGAGGTGGAGATAAATCATATTGTTTGGTGGATGCCGTTTGAACAGAGTAGCAGCAGGAGGTCGGATCGTCACCAACAGAAATAAATAAGTGGTCCGAAAAAGGTTCATGACAGAAACAAACACATAGCCTTCCTCAGGCAGTGTGTTTGCACCGGGGACAGGAGACCCCCCCCCCTTGATGAGAGACTGTAAGAAGTGATCGGGGAATCCCCCCGGAGTGGAGTCATGACGACTGGATCTGAATTTTGTATTTGTGTTCCAGCTGTCGATCAGCTGCGCAGCGTCTCCACTGCAGCCTGTGCGTATTCCTAGCTTTCCAATGATATCAGGATTGTTGTTGAACTCCAAATATTAAGCGAAATATGTCACATTATATAATGACTGTCACAGAGTCCTCATTTTGAGAAAAAGGCCTTCAAAGTTTTCTCTTCTCTGGAATCCATCGATCTGATTGATTATTAGTGGAGCAAATGATCAAAATACTACGGAGGGAAGATATTTTCGTTTGGAGGGGAAGCTCGCGAGTGTGTGTGTATACGTGTGTGCGTGTGTGTGTTTGTGTATTTTTGCGTTTGTGTGTATTGTGTTTGTTTCCCGGGGAAACCCCTCACGAGAAACACCGGCTGTTGTTGTGCCTGCTGTGGCGTTAAATGACTCCGTTCCCCGCTTGTAATTATGCCGTTACAAGCTTCAAAGTTATATTTATCATCTGAATTTGCCAAAACAAGTTTAATATTCTGAAAGCCAAGACTCTGTTTAATTTAAATCAGATGAAAACAAACTGTAAAGGATCCTGCCGTGTTATCTATGATTACTTTACTCTTACGTTCATAATGTCAGCCGGAGGGAGGGGGGCGGCGCTGCTGGAAGAGCAGAGTGCGAGTGAGAGGTGCCTGTCTTCGTCCCTTCACAAGCTGCAAAAATGTACTTATCGTGTGATTTTGGAAATAAAAGTTTCATATTCTGAAAGCCAAGACTTGGTTTGTTTAAAATCAAACAAAACACCCGAACCCTGAAAAAATAGTTTTTTACGTAAATCCACGTTTATTCTGAAATGAGCCGTTGCGACTTCCGACTGATTTCGATAGAGCGGGTCACATATGATAAATGAGAGGTAACATTTTATTTATGGTATTATTTCCACATATTTCTCTCCATTCTTCCTTCTGCCATCGGTGTCGCAGTTTCTCGTCTCTCCCGTTGTTGTGCGTACCGCATACGGATGGGTAAGAGTTTGCGTGGAGGACCGCACGTTTTCCCGTCAAGTTAGTATTTTATAAATCGCAAACATTGCGTAGAAACTGGCGTACGCCATTTTTTGAGCGGATATCCCTTTATAAATGAGGCCCCAGGTCCTACACTTGACCCCTTGTGAAATGTGAGTGGAGGAGGCGAGCGAGAGGCTTGAGGAAAGGGGGCTTGGTGAAACAAGCATTTATTGAAATGAGAAATCCTTTCGTTGGAGAAGTCATTTCAATGAGACGTAAATGGGTTAGAATGCAAGGCGCAGCGGCATCAGCTCTCCACCGTCTTGATAAACTCTGTATTTTATCATCTCTGTCAAACAGGTAAGTGTTTTTGACAACTTAGGGTTATACAACCAAAACATACCTTATCTGTAAATAGCTGCTCAATCCATATATTGTATGTTAATGGTTTAAACCAGGGGTGGGGAACCTTTTTCCTCTCAAGGGCCATTTCAATGTTTACAATATCCTCAGAGGGCCGTACAAGTTATTGACCTCTGCTTAAAAAAACTAAAATCACAGCCCATTCATTTCATTCTGTGCAAAGAAAAAGCAACCTCCTAATCCAGATATCTCACCATGACTCGCGTATGCATGCACGTGCAGGGTGTGGCGTGACCACCAACACAGAAAGATATGGACACAAGATGTGTGCAAATGTATTTAGTTTCCTATCCATGTGAACATGATTTAAGTGGGGGGGGGACCTAACCTCCTCTAGGGGGGTCCGGGGGGCATGCTCCCCTGGGAAGGGGAGCATGCAATATTTTTTTAAATGTTGAAGTTAAAAGCATCAATCTGGTGCACTTTGAGAGCAACATTAGGAGATCTATGGACACATCTCTCAACACCCAAACACAACTGTAAGCAGATTTTCTTTTAATTTATGGATATTTGACAAATCACTCCCCTTTCAAACTGTATTCTTCTTTATTAATAACTGTCTTATAGTATTTTATACCTGTTTACTTTATTCTCTTATTTTTTTGATAACTATAATGATCATATAAAGATGTGCCTTTACCTCACTGGTTGTAGAAAAAGCTTCTTATATTCGTTAGCATAGCTAGCTAACCAGATGCTAATGACAACAACACAGTTATTGACTGTCTGATCAGTATGACAGATGAGCAGATCGCCACTGGGCTTTCAACTAAAGACACAGACACGCAGAAACTGCGGCATGTGTATGGACTTATCGGTACTGCAATTTCTGAAGTGCTGGAGTGGCGTTCTGGTGCTCTCCGTCAGAACTGCACTCCTGTCAGTCGAGACATATACCACGTGATGACACTTAGGCTCGTGTTGTGTTCAAGGACCCTGACCTTGGCCAGGAAAAACAGGCACTCGCTTGTTTAATTGTTTTGCGGTCTAGATTTCTTTCATTTTTTTATTTTTTGCGTGTGTTTATAAATTACCTCGAGGGTCGTACCAAATTGTCTCGCGGGCCGTATACGGCCGGAGGCCGGAGGTTCCCCACCCCTGGTTTAAATGATCTCATGGTGAACGTAGTGTGGGACATTTCAAAACTGTAAATATTGTTTTTCTGATGAAAGTTGTTGCATTTAATGGAAATTAAGCATGCCAATGTTTTTCTCTTCTGAATCGGTATGAAATAGAGAAAGCTCTACCTCTAGATGTAGGGACGTAATTCTAGGGGAAGTACACTGGCATTGTGCCGTGTCTATTGAAGGGCGTACGACTTTAAATATGTTGCTCCTCCTTCTTCTTTGCCACCTCAACACGGCTAGAGCTGGACTCAAATCTGAGCAGCAGCTATCGTTTGTGATTGTTCTCGACTCAACACACTTTGTAGTGCCACTAAACATATGAAACCTCTTTGTAACAAGAGCAAGAGCGTTGAAAACACCATATTTAGACGGCTGACACGAGCTGTAAGTGATGCAGATTGAATGCAAGTGATCAAGTGACTGTAAAAAGAATCCTTGCATCTGCTTGTTGTAGGTTATCTGTAACCGAATGTTACAGAGTACAGAAACGAATGCTATATAGACTGCACTATAGAGCCATGAGCACCAAACCAGAAGGGAACAGATTTGGTGGATGCGAGTCCATCTCCTCGCCGCAAGGAGGACGTTATGGAGGTGCAAGTGGTTCTCATTTCTGTCAGTTTCGACTTAAACAATCTATTCAAAGTGTACACGGAGCGTACAGTCACACACTCACAGATTAAGTTAACTTTAGGCGGAATGGACAGTAAATGTTGTTTCTACTGATAAAGTGTCTAAACTCTTAATTTAAAATGTGCAAACGATTGAAGGTAAATGGAACACGAGCAAAGACTGTTGAGTATATCCGAGCCTTACCCGTGTATTTGACCAGCGTCCGGCCGGTGGAGATCTCCCACAGTTTCACCACGGAGTCTTTGCCGCTGGACATGATGTACTTGGAGTTCTTGGAGAAGATGGCGGAGCAGACCTCGGCTCCATCGTGGGCCTTCTCGAAAGTGGTGACGCAGCGGTTGGAGACGCCATCCCAAAGCTTGATGCTGCCGTCCTTGCTGCAGGAGACGTAGGTGTTGGCGCTGGGGTTGTAGCTGACGCCACTGATGGTGTCTGTGTGCTGGTCCAGCGGGTTGCAGGAGACAAAGCACTGGAAGGTGTTGACGTCGTAAAGGCGGAGTGTGGGGTGCTGCGTTCCAACCAGCAGGAAGTCACCTGATGGATGGAAGGAGATTGAACGCAGCATTTCTGCTTCCTGTTGCGGAAAAGATGGAGATGATCGGGTTACAACTGATTTATAGCAGTCGGCGTGAATTGAACTGTTGCAAAGCCCTAGCCTTGTGGACACCAGCTTCGTCATTACTGTGCAACTTTGCATCTCCACTTTCATTTCAGAATCAGGCCTATCACCAGGTAGCTTTACACGTGCGAGGAATTTGACTTGGTGTCATGGTGCATACATAAAAGTAAAACAAGAATTAAAAACACAGCAAGAGAACTATAAAATTATAACAAATAATTAAAAATATAGTAAAATATAACAGTATTTACATGGCAATGGAATAAAATATAGAATACAAATCGGCAGTAATATAAAAAAAGAAAAAGAAAACATATTGTTGCAAACAAAGTCTGCGTGGCAGTGGGGGGGCCGGGCCTCGTTTGTGAGGCTGGTCGCGGAGGGGAAGAAACTGTTCAGGTGGCGAGAGGTTTTGGTCCTGATTTACCAAAACAAAGACAAATGGTTCATTACATTTGAAACCCAAACAGTTGAACTAACAAAATCTGACCTGTATGTATTTAAATGCTCTTTTTGCAGAGGGCTTGGAGTAGTCAAACAGTTTGAGGGTGTAATCTCTTGATCCAGAAGCCAAAATCTGTTCAGTCGGATGGAAGGCGAGGCAGGTTACTTCATCCACGTGGTCATACAGTGTTCGTATCACAGGGTGATTCTCCATATTTTGCTGCGCCGTCTCATTCATCATCACCTGACACAGACATTAAGACACACAGAAACAGTTAACATAAGCAGCTGGATGAAAACCCTGCAGTGTACTCTCATGTCAGGTCTGCCTCACCTCAATAGGCATAGCGCTCTTGGCCAGCATGCGTTCAGTATCCAGGATCTTGATGGAAGCATCAGCAGAGCCAGTGGCAATCAGCTGGCCATCGCGGCTGTATGAAGCCACACGACAGGGACCTTTATGGGATGTTACGTAGCAGGTCTCATACTCTGATGCCTCTGGAGACATGGTCTGGACATCAGCATCAAATTCCAGATCAATCCCCACACCAGGCGCCACTGTATCTGAGCGCCCAATAGCATACTGGACTGCACTGTCATCATTCTCCATCCCTGAAAGAGGTTGGATAAGGAACAATCAGGGGCTCTTGATGTTGACCATTACACCAGTCAGACACGACGAAGGAGACAATGTTACCTGTTTTAGCCAGCTGCATCAGCTGCTCAGAGGGCGACACCACGTTCTGAGGCTTCACCTCATTGACCAGATTGTTGGCGATGCTCGTGTATCCGTCATAGAGCAGCTGGCTGATGATCAGCTTGTACAAGTGCTGTCGGTCCTTCAGAGTGGGTTTGGGACGGAACATGATGGGTCAGGTTGAGCAGAGGGGGCTGAAACAAAAGAAGCAGAGTGAGCACTAATCACGTGAGAGTGCGAGCCGCTGCTATGCTACACACTGGTGCCCAAGGCAGTCCCGTGTCTGCCTTAAGTTTCAACACAGCGTTAGCTGGGACAATAACGCTGTAGCTATCTACCGCCAATTAATGGAACGTAACTAGTGCTGCTAACACCGTTAGCTTGTTGCTACGATGACGGCTAAAGAGAGCATTACAACAGCAGTAACGCTATATGTATGAGCGCGAGTTAAACAACGGAACTGGCCGGAAGTGTGCAGCCACAGCAGCATTTGCAGTCTGAAGACATGAACTGAATATCACATATAAAACATAAACATGTCCAACCCTTTGAAAACTTTCAATGGCGCTGCTGGATCCAAACGTGTTACGTATTTGCGTCATACGTCAAGTCCTACGTCACAAGCCTACAGATTGAGGTTGCGTTCACGGTAAACAGAATTTGCGGGTAATGTAAAACTTCGACATAGAATAGAACAAGAACAGCGGTATCAGGTGCAAATGAGACGTTCAAAAGGCCAAAAGAGTGGCTGGGGAATGAAGAAAAACACCGACAACAGATCTGTCCTCTCATATCCAGCACAAAGTATCTGTTTCTGAAACAAAATAGAAGCAAATGTAAAACTCTTTATTTCTTTCTTCCTGTCCATTCCCCCTAACTTTAAAGTGTTAATATGCTTTTTTTACTGTGCTCCATAAAAAAGGAAAGAAAGAAGGGAAAGCTACGTGCCTCTGCCATGGATTGACCACATCTTTGTTGCTTTAAATCAAGCGGCAAACTCTGGGGAACAGCCGGGAAGCCAATACGGAAGTGCCACACACTGCAGTTCATATATTGGCCGATAGGCGATGGCTGCAGAAAGGAGCAATTTCCATTGACCCCATGTTAAAATGCCCAACTTTACAGCAGAAAAAAACATGTTTCTGTCCCTGGCTCCATACATTTTTATTATCGATATAGTTAGATTCCACCTTCATGATTATGGATCTGTGAGTGAATTGTTTTCTAACACGACCCTTTTATTTATATTAGGTCTTAAAGTTTGGGCATAAATTAGGGCGTGGTCACATTGAGTGACGGCTCTGTCAAGTGCCTGCCGCTGTTAGCTTCTTGTCTCTCTGCTAGCTGCTCCGTGAAGCTAGCTACAGGGACTCTGCCTGCTCAGCTCATCCAGGAAACACAACTTGTAGCCGGCCGTGGTTGTTTGTTCTTCATGCTTATATATCGGACTATTGTGACTCGCTCTGCGGTTAAAACAGACGGTGCATGAATGCGGTAAGTAAAATTCGAGTGCTTTATTTATATGTTAATGATTTTAATCACCAAGTAATGAATGGTAAGGCTTGAGTTAGCATGTAAGCTAGTGGTAGCTACATCGGTGCTAACGATGCTAATCGTAGCCTCCAAGTTAAAATCATAGACTGTATATATAAAGGTTCAAACGAAATAGACAAGTGTTAAGCGTTAAGTGGGATAATACTGTTGAACAAACGGCTTCTGTTTGAGGTTGATAAAATAAGGTTACATCCTTGTAACTTAGAGATATTTTATTATGTAGGTAGAACTGGATGCATCTAAGGTTAATTTAAATTGGCTATGCTCAAGTATGTAGACAAGCTAATGTCGAAGTAGTGTATGTGAAATCAACCTCACAATAAGATGTGTGTATATTACAATTATTAATGTCATATTTCAAGATGATTACTTAGATATTACAATATGGTTGATTGAGCTGGAGTTCATTATCGAGCTTACACGTTAACGTCACAGTCATCTGAAGAACGAACCCAAACCTTATTGTTTTTATTAATTGCATTACCAAATGGGTATCAAATAAACAGTAAGCATTGGTAACACAACTTCCAAAGTTACAGTAAAATAAAAAAGACCCTGACTCGGACAATACACAATCCAACATGTTCAACAGAAGAGAATCAGTTATATTGTTTGTACACATGGTACTTTACATATATATATGTTTGTTTAAGGTGTCCAGGTGATGCAGGCAGGCTGGACCAGAGAGTGAGAGACAGAACTGGACTCCTCACAGCAGTGAACTTCAGCTCAGGTACAAAGACTCTTTTTTCGTACTGTACAAAGAATCAAGAAAGATATTGGTTTAAATGAATGAAGTATTGACTTGAATACATTGATATACATTCCAATAAACAATACTAAATACTAGATCACCTACACATCAGTTAAGTTGAGGGTTTATTCCATGCAAAAAGATACATTTAGATATTTAGCAATATGACTTTGTCAGCTTTCTAATTTAATGTATTGAAGGCAAAGATATTTAACACATAGTGAGAACTGCTACTATTTATCTCTCAATATTGTCTGTAAAAACGTGGTAAAAGTTATTCTTTCAGTGAGACAACAGAGCAAGCTTCTACAGTTGCACTACGTTTTGTAACAGTTAAATATTATTTTGATAATAACATATATTTCAATGTTGATGAACTTCATACTGTTCATTCATAATCTGATTGTCTGTGTAGCTCACTTTTAAAATAAAAAAAAAACATTACAATTACAAAATAATTATATCTACAGCCCCTAAACACACAAACACACCACTTTCATAAATAACACACTTGTTCTGCAATAATGTTTTATGTTTCCTGTCATTTTTGTTAGGAAAGGACATGCCTGAAACTGAAAGACACGACATTTTCTCCTTCTCTGAGGGTCAAGAAGAACATCCAAGAGGATCATTAAAGGCTGATGTTATGAGATTTTAAGACCAGTACAGGACATTCACTAAGAAACTACTTTTATTGTAAAAACAGTCAGCTGATCGAATGCAGCTATTTCCACATCTACACTCCATCAGCTGATTATTTCTATTTGCCTCACTTTATGAGCTTCACATCATGTACCTTGTTTTGCAACGTCACAAATAAATGGAGCCAATCTTCAGTCAGATGTGAATGTGTAATCTAACATTTTCAGTAAGAATAATGGACAAAAGGATGCAAATACAAATACAATTTATTGAAATGTGAACCAAAAGTTAATCAAATGTTTTAAATAAAAAGCACATATGGACAGAAGGTGTAAACCTATTAAATGTATAAGTAAACACATTTAGTCAAATAACGTGACAGACTAGGCCTGTGCAGTTGGTATCAGCTGTGCCCAGCATGGGCTCCTCCATCAGCCCTGGTCCTCCTCGCAGAGGAAAGACCCTCAGTCCTCCTCGCTGAGGAAAGACCCTCAGTCCTCTCCAAACCAACAGACAGGACGTCCATCACACGGAGGTGTCTCCCTGAAGTCTCTGCAGCCCTCTGGACACCACGCTGTCTCAATCCGTCCACACTGAATATGAGAGGGGGAAAATGAAAATAATAAATGCTTTAGACAATAAGAAACATAAAGTTGACTGTTGAGTTGCTCAGTTTTTTTAGATTGTCAATACTATTACTGTATAACTAATATCTCAGGTTAAGAGGCACATTCAAATAAAGATTGGTCTTTAAATACATTTTGTCTTTTGAATTGTTTGTCTAAAGTCAAGGATCTAGAACTGGTACTTAGTTTGAATAATACAGTCTGGTTATTATGCTGTTTGGAGGAGGCCTCACAGGTAAGAGCACTAACTAGCTAACATCAGCTTGACTTAAATGTATAGTTAAGTGATATCAAAATATAAATAACTAATGTCATGCAAACATTAATATATGCTTGATTCCAGTGTTGAATTTAGCACAATTGCATACAAACGTTAAGGGGTTTTAAGATTCTGAAGTATTATGCTAAAAACTCAATAACTTAGATTATTATTTATAGTTTTGCTGAATAGTTTCAAGGCCGCTTACCTTAGAAACGTAAAATGCGACGGCAGCGTGCAGATGGGGAGCATGTTAGCTTAGCTTGGTAGCTTCAGCTAGCTCTGGAACTTCCAGCTATGTGGCAGCAGGCTCCGCCTCTTTGTCCTTATTTGGAGAAGGCGGGAGTTAGACTCTGACGTCACTGTCGAGCCGTTAGTGGCCGACTCCGCCTACTAAGGGCTTCACGGCAACTCTGCAGAATTCTATGGGTGACGTCACGGACCCTACGTCCATTTATATATATACAGTCTATGACATGTACATGCCTCACTGTCAGCTAACCAACCCTGTCTCCTAAAAATTACGTTCCCACAGAACTAAACTGCATTCTCAATTACGTTTAGCTAGAAACGTATTTTCTCCCACGTTACGTTTGTTATGAACGTATCTCAAATACGTTTATTTTCTACATATCTTCTAGAAGCATATTTTCTTCCACGTTACGTTAGTTATGAATGTAACTTAAATACGTTTATTTTCTACATATCTTTGTCATTTATTGTCTTGCTTATAATGATGATAATAGTCATTTATAAATATCATTTTAGAGCACACCTTTGAAATCGACAATCGGGCTCGATATATGGTTAAATTAAAATCAGTAGGCGAGGCTGTAATTTCGCCAGCTGTTACTCTCATGTGCGAGGCAGAACATAATAGTTTTAACATGCCAAAAAGCTGCTGTGTCGTTTATTGCACCTCAAACATTAAAACAAATCCAGAGTTACGTGTTTCTGTACTTCCTCTAAGAAGAAAGGACAGTAGCAGAAGAGCTCTGTGACTTCAGGCTTGATCGCCGTTCAAATGACAGCGTTGGTTTCCCCAAAAGTGGGCGGGGCTGTAAAGTGAAGTAGATTTACTCTCATCTATTATTCAAAACCATTCTATTTATTCTAACGTAAATTACATGCCAGTGTTTTATCTTTTAATTATTTGTTTTTATTTTAAATCGTATAATGTCGGACTTTTTTTCCGTCTGTGAGGAAAAGAAATGGGGCTCAGAGCCTCAAAATACTTAAATCTGTATTTTTTAAAATCTTTTCCTTCTAATTTATTATTCTTTTCTAAATAACACACTGTTATTTACTCAACAATAACACACAATTATCCTTGTTTTTATTTATTCATTTAATTCTATAATCTTGGGCTTTTTAGCCGTAAATAAAGTCACCGGAAACAGACGGGACATTTTGAGCGATACACACCACAAACCCACTAAACTGATTACCCAAGATCCTCAGCTTGAAGCTTGTTGATTGGATGTTTTAGCCGCAATGCACGCTGGGATATGGTGTTGATATGATATGGAGATATGATATCCGACAACGAAAAATAAAATAATACCTAATTCAGAGTGTGCTTGCTTTTCTCTTTGGAAGTCATCACATAACGGCATTGTAATACACGGTTCGGCTGCATTACATATTACACATCTGCCGTAATTCTTTATTTATAGAGAGAGACAAACAGGAGAACTGCCGCCAAAACGGAATACTTGACTTGGATCATAAATATATCAACAATTAAACAACATCTTCAATTTCTTTTCACAAAATACGTCTCCTTGCAGTATCAATAGTAATTCGGCTGACTTTTATATTTGATCCAATTGGTATATAGGTTATATTTACACCATAACGGTGCACAGCTGATCGAAAAGGACTTGTAGTTTTTAAAGATATTACTGATTTTCTTTGAATATAAGAATGTAAATACTGAGTTGAGAGAATAGTCAGGGGATTTGGGTGATGGGAGACACATCTATGGAATCACAATTTCAATAGCTTACTATTAAATGACGGATAGCCTATGCCTTTCTGTCTGTGATGTTTTACAAATCAGATATTAATGTGTAGAAGTAAAACAAGAGAAATAGTATAGCAATATCCTGTAAAATTATGTAAAAACATGAATAAAACTACTCATCTTCAGATGTTATACATAAGTGTCTACACTAATAATACAAAGTTATTATTAGTATGCTGTGTGTACCTTGTGTGCACCGCCTAGTGGTTAAAGCATGTTATTGCATTATTTTTGTTGAATAATCTTATTTGATCAAAACAATATTAAGAGTACATACTTTCATAGGGGGAAAGTAGAAGGTCAATGATAGAAATATAGAATATAAAAAGTCAAGAAGATACTAAGTGATCTCTACAATAAAACAGTTTAGTGCTGGATGTACAAAGATATTAATAGGAGGATGTGCAAAACAGAAAAACGAATTAACCTTTATTAACACATTAAAAAATACTTTAGGTTAAGGTCTTCTTTTAAACAAGAAAAAAGCTCTGGGGGTATCTATCTACAGATGAATATTAAGCCTGACAAAGTACTTAACGTCTAAAATATTGCTTTCCTGCAATGTTAACTATGTTGAAACACTTATTTTAAATGATATTATACACATTAATTATACTCTTATGTATGTAGATAGAATAAGAAATGTGCAGAATATGACAGTTTAATGGTGGAGGTATACAGTACACACATATTGATAGATGTCTGTTGAGGAACCTGCGACCCAAGTTGTGTATAAGATCAATACACCTTAGAAAACCTTGAAATCTTGAAAGGGATATGCAAAATAGCCATTATACAGTTTTTAATTAACTATTAGTAGAGAATAACGAGTAATTAATATACTTTATAAAGATCTGCAGATAAATGTTTAGTCTTCTCAAGCACCAACTATCAAATATCTCTCCTGATTGTTGGCACTTGACAATCACCTTCCCTGAATTGTATTCAGGTGTAACTAACGTCTGCTTTAAGGGTTGTTTATATTCCACATCATTAATCAGAATCTGCAAAGTAACTAAACTAAATGTAGTGGAGTAAAAATACCAGGTTAACCTCTGAATTGTAGTGGAGTAGAATTACAAAGTAACAATGAGCTGTCGTGTGGGTATATATTAATGCTGCCCATTATGGATACAAGCGATTTTCACCCATTTAGTAATTACATGTTTTAAATGTGTACACACCAATGTGTTTCCTATCGCCTAAACCTCCAGGGCTGTACACAGTTTAATACTGTCAACTTCTACATTTGGGAAAAACGTCTTTTAAAACTACAATTCCCAGTAGAGACGTGCCATAGAGAACATGTTGCGAAACACAATAGCCAGCATGTGTAGTTCTGGTGGGGCGTTCGAGTCCAGTTTTGAATAGTCTGCCGTGGTTTTGTTCCATTTCAAAGAGCTTGACGCTCGGCGTAACCTTGGCGCAACATCACGGGGTTTGTCAACGGGACTGTAGTCCCAAACGATAGCTGGGGATTATGGGTAGTGTAGTGTCTTGGGCCATCCTAAATCTCGAAATGTCCCGTCTGTTTCTGGTGACTTTATTTACGGCTAAAAAGCATGCTAAAATGCCCAAGATTATAGAATTAAACGAATAAATAAAAACAAGGATAATTGTGTGCTATTGTTGAGTAAATAACAGTGTGTTATTTAGAAAAGAATAACAAATTAGAAGGAAGAGATTTTAAAAAATACAGATTTCAGTATTTTGAATCTCTAAACCCCATTTCTTTTCCTCAAAGACGACAAAAAAAGTCCGACATTATACGATTTAAAATAAAAACAAATAAATAAAAAGATAAAACACTGGCATGTAATACGTTAGAATAAATAGAATGGTTTTGAATAATAGATGACAGTAAAATCTACTTCACTTTACAGCCCCGCCCACTTTTGGGGAAACCAACGCTGTCATTTGAACGGCGATCAAGCCTGAAGCCACAGAGCTCTTCTGTTACTGTCCTTTCTTCTTAGAGGAAGTACAGAAACACGTAACTCTGGATTTGTTTTAATGTTTGAGGTGCAATGAACGACACAGCAGCATTTTTGGCATGTTAAAACTATTATGTTCTGCCTCGCACATGAGAGTAACAGCTGGCGAAATTACAGCCTCGCCTACTGATTTTAATTTAACCATATATCGAGCCCGATTGTCGATTTCAAAGGTGTGCTCTAAAATGATATTTATAAATGACTATTATCATCATTATAAGCAAGACAATAAATGACAAAGATATGTAGAAAATAAACGTATTTCAGATACGTTCATAAGGAACGTAACCTGGGAGAAAACATGTTTCTAGAAGATATGTAGAAAATAAACGTATTTGAGATACGTTCATAACAAACGTAACGTGGGAGAAAATACGTTTCTAGCTAAACGTAATTGAGAATGCAGTTTAGTTCTGTGGGAACGTAATTTTTAGGAGACAGGGTTGCAGCTAACAGCAACTTGTCCACTCTGCTAGGCTACAACCAGAGCCATATAATAGAAGAGTTACGACAACGGAAGTCCAAAAACGGTTATCATCACGTGGTTCATGTAGACGAGGATCGTTCCCCGGAAGTTCATGGCGGGCAATGTGAATGCATTGATAACAGGAGATCGAACTACGATTTTTGGTCATTATTAGTGAATAAAGGTTTTGATTTGCAATATTTATACAACAAATCGATATGTGTATGTATTTACATCAATATGTTTTAAAAAATAAAATAGAATTTGCTAATATTAAGTGATAATATTAGGATTAGTGTGAACAACTAGTTTACATGTTAGGCTAACAGTGCCTTGGTTAAAGAGCCTGTTGCTGTTTATTTATAGCTTTGAATTCTTTAAAACCAATAGTATCTTCTTAAACGTGTATGGTAGTCAGGAGCATCACTTTCTAATGTTTATTGATATATTTAGAGGGAGGGGATCTAAAGTAATGCTTTAAAATTCAGATTAGATTAATTTCTACCATTTTCTTAAATTCTTGGTAGTTTCAGTAATCCCCTGGTAATTGAGGACACAAGTTATCTAAATGACTAATGTCATCTTTATGGCTTTCAGAAAGGACAGGAGACAGGTGACTATTAAAGGACTAGCAGCAGCAGCAGCATGATGATGATGATGATGTTAAATGTGTTGTTTTAGGAACATCCATTGCAAATACATGGAATTCAATAAACATTGAATATATCATGCAGTTTGTCGGTGCATTTTCCTCCGTGTTGTCCTGGTTTACTGTGCTGCCTCCTAGTCGCCACCATGGTTTGCTGTGCTGCCTGGGGGTGCTCAAATCGCTCCGAGAAAGGAATACAAATGTACGGCTTCCCCACTGACACAGAGCGGAGGGAAAAATGGCTGGCTCAAGTCAGCAGGAGCAATTTCACGACCAACAGCAAAAAAATATGTGAGGTAATTATATACAAACACTGCATTTGCACTTTTTCACAAAACAAAAACCACACCATTGGGAAAGCTTAATGTTTTGTTTAATACAAAAAAACCAACCTGATCTCACCAGAATGCGTGACTCCACCACGACTCCTTAACACCACAATGCGTGGTGGAGTCACGAACTTTGTTACATTTGCGTGTCGGCACCACGCAAACAACCCCAATGTAAAGTGAATGAGGCTCCTTTGTCGTGGTGCACACACGCATTTCTACAACGTCCCGCAGTGAGATTTTATTCTATACAACGTTTTTTAAATCTACTTTATAGCGTGTAGTAACTTACGGGAGGGTTCTTTTATTTTATTTGTATTCATAATTATTTTTCGTCAGAATGTAAAAATTACATTAGTTACGAATTTGTGTTCTCAAAAAACAGTGCATTGTGTGTAATGCAACTTTGATTTTTATTAAATTAGTTTGTTTTTAAGGAAGGCCAGAGCTTCAGCTGTGTCAAATAGATTGTTCCCTTCAGTTAACGTTATTTAAAAGATAATGATCATGTCCTCTGTATTGTATTACGAGCGTCCATTCCCATTGGATAACGGAGAATTTTACACCCGGAAGTAAGTAGCCTATTCTCCTTACTGTCGATTGATTTTACAGTGATATCTGAACTACTCATCAACTCAAACACACCAAATTGTCCTTGTTAATTACACAACATTGATTGGTTTGAATTGTGTGCAATGCTTTTGTATTTTCCCCCTTCGATTCGGAGAAACAAATATTTTTTCGGAGTTTTAGGACGGCAGAAGACACTACACTACCCAGAATCCTCAGCTATCGTTTGGGACTACACCATGTGCTTAGCTTGACAAACCCCGTGATCAGTCCTCAACCTCTGTGATTGGATGCTCAACGTTTACACAGAGCGTCCAAAAGGACTTTGAAATGGAATGAAACCCATCGACGGCACACTATTCAAAACAGGAATCGAACGTGTCCTACCCCCCCCCCCTGAGGTCACAGGCTCCTCCAACAGTGCTACGCAATAAAACAGATACACAGAAAAAATAGTGAAATAGTGCAATAAGAGTCTATATACAAGTGATTGGAATATGATATATTAGATAAATAATTTCTAAGTAGCAGCCAGATGAATGTTATTTCTAAGTTCAGGTGTTTAATAGTCTTCTGGCCTGTGGGATGAAGCTGTCTCTGTGTCTGGTGGTTTTAGTCCGAATGCTGTGGTACCGCCTGCCAGACTGCAGCAGACAGAACCGTTTGTGGCTGGGGTGATGGTGGTCTTTTATAATCCTGAGGGCTTTCTTTAAGGTTAACCTGGTATTTTTAATCCACTACATTTATTTTAGTTACTTTACAGATTTGGATTAATGATGTGAAATATAAACAACCCTTAAATCAGACTTTAGTTACACCTGAATGAAATTCAGTGAAGGTGATTGTCAAGTGCCAACAATCAGGCGAGATATTTGATAGTTGGTGCTTGAGAAGACTAAATATTTATCTGCAGATCCGTTTAAAGCATATTCATTACTCGTTATTCTCTAATAGTTTATTAAAGACTGTATATAATTGCTATTTTGCACATCCCTTTCAAGATTTCAAGATTTTCTAAGGTTTATTGACATATCATATACACAATAGCATAGTTATGCAATGAATGACAAACTTGGGTCACAGGTTCATCAACAGTGCATTACAAGACATCTATCAATGTGTATACTTCCACCATTACACTGTCGTATTCTGCACATTTCTTTAAATAAAGCCTTATTAGTTAGCACATCCTCCTATCAGGCACTAAACTGTTTTACTCTAGATATCATTTGAGTATCTTCTTGATATTTTCTATTCTATATTTATATAATTGACCTTCTACTTTCCCACTATTTTATATGTACTCTTAATATTTGAATGTTTTCATAAAATATAACACATTCAAAAGTGCGTTACAAAAATGAAAGACATTAAGAAAAAGGCATTTTAAACAGTCATTAAAAAGCAACACAATCTTCCTGCATTGCAATTACTCTAAACGTGTAATAACGTGCTTTAACCAGTAGGTGGTTTGGGTTAAAAGCATAGGTTAAAAGGCTGTCAAGTTTACAGTGTTAACAAAATAAAATATACTGCTGTTTCCGGTTTAGTTTACGACGAATATTATTTTGTTATTGTTTTGATATTTGTAACACAAAAGCGATGGGAAAAACCCATAGCAACCAAAAAAAGATGGTATTAACATGACCCAGTCGTCTAGTAGTTAATAAAAAACAATAATATCAAGACAAAATATTACTACTAACTTTATTGTGAAATTAAAACAGAACGGTAAAAGAATAGTTTCTGGTCTATTCTGATGCCCGATCTCTGGAGATAAATAAAGAACTAAGACAGATGTGTAATATTTAATGCAGCCAAACCATTTATTACAATGCATTCATGTGATGACTATCAAAGAGTAAAGCAAGCACTGCTGAATAAAGTATGATTTTCTCTTTTACGAAACTTTTTTTTTCATATGGAATGCAGTTGGAGGTCAACCAATCAAAGAGCTTGAGGGCTGATCACGGGGTTCATGGTGTAGTCCCAAACGATAGCTGAGGATTCTGGGTAGTGTAGTGTCTTCTGCCGTCCAAAAACTCCGAAAAAATATTTGTTTCTCCGAATCGAAGGGGGAAAATACAAAAGCATTGCACACAATTCAAACCAATCAATGTTGTGTAATTAACAAGGACAATCTGGTGTTTTTTAGTCGATGAGTAGTGCAGATATCACTGTAAAATCAATCGACAGTAAGGAGAATAGGCTACTTACTTCCGGGTGTAAAATTCTCTGTTATCCAATGGGAATGGACGCTCGTAATACAATACAGAGGACATGAGCCATTATCTTTTAAATAACGTTAACTAAAGGGAACAATCTATTTGACACAGCTGAAGCTCTGGCCTTCCTTAAAAACAAACTAATTTAATAAAATTAACAGTTGCATTACACACAATGCACTGTTTTTTGAGAACACAAATTCGTAACTAATGTAATTTTTACATTCTGACGAAAAATAAAAATAATTATGAATACAAATAAAATAAAAGAAGCCTTTTATTTTTTTTATAGCGTGTAGAGTTACTACACGCTATAAAGTAGATTTAAAAAACGTTGTATAGAATAAAAGCTCACTGCGGGACGTTGTAGAAATGCGTGTGTGCACCACGACAAAGGAGCCTCATTCACTTTACATTGGGGTTGTTTGCGTGGTGCCGACACGCAAATGTAACAAAGTTCGTGACTCCACCACGCATTGTGGTGTTAAGGAGTCGTGGTGGAGTCACGCATTCTGGTGAGATCAGGTTGAAAAAAACAGGGAAAGGCTTGAAAAACACAGAGTTGAG
Source organism: Pseudochaenichthys georgianus (assembly GCF_902827115.2). Lineage (NCBI taxonomy): Eukaryota > Metazoa > Chordata > Actinopteri > Perciformes > Channichthyidae > Pseudochaenichthys > Pseudochaenichthys georgianus. The sequence goes on along the minus strand of NC_047507.1, from coordinate 43,615,468 downwards.
ACTCAGGGTGCAGGGTGAGGGTCTCAGTGCAGGTATTCAGGCTCCATTGAATCCCCCTCTGGTTCTTGTGCTGAAAGAGGGAGTAACAGACAGGAGAAAGGGTTATACACACCGATAGAGCACACCTATTGGATGGGAAATTGCCTTGGGGAGATAAGGTGTGGTCTTTGTTCCCAACTGAAATTATGGAACTTTATTATTTGTGAGTTTAACAAAGTATGACAAATGGCATCAGTAACAGATGTGATATGAATTTCTATAAAGTTGTCTCACATTCTTGGTCATATTTTATATACAGTATATAATGAGTATAACATGTCCAGTAAGTATAAAGTGTTTCCTAATACTGTGTATTCAACCACTATGGAATATGTATGTGGGCAGACAAAACTGAGTTGTTCTGTGTGTGAAGTAACCTCAAGTCACTCCGCAGGCACATTTTGAAGCAGACCAGTTTGTCAAGACAAAAAAGGGCAAGACTAGGCTGAGAGCAGAGGCAAAACCCACCATCTTCGTGCATCACCCTGTGGTCAAAAAGAGAAGGGCCCCTGCACCACGATTCACCCCGGGACCTGTATCTACAAAGCCCATAGCTCATGATCACAGCTATAGTGTGAAAGGTGACACAGGTATAATAAGTATGAACTCTTAGTAACAAAAGTAATATTTGTTATTTTTAAGTGGTATAATATTTAAAATGTTCGAAAATGTACAGTGCCATGTCTTCTACTTACATTAGTCTCAAAGATTGAGGGAAGAAGGGATGAGGAGACTGAGAGAAAGGAAAGTGAGGGTGAAGAAAGAGAGGACATGGCTAGTGAGGAGAGACAGGGAGGGCGGACACCACCCACTCAGCCAGCAGCCAGTCAGCATACGAGGGAACCAGCAGCCAGTCAGCATACGAGGGAACCAGCAGCCAGTCAGCATACGAGGGAACCAGCAGCCAGTCAGCATACGAGGGAACCAGCAGCCAGTCAGCATACGAGGGAACCAGCAGCCAGTCAGCATACGAGGGAACCAGCAGCCAGTCAAACAGATATATTAAAACAATTAAAGAGAAAATTAAAGAGCCAAGAAGGAATCACCAAAAAAGCAAAGGCTGCACTAGGAAAAATCAGGAAGGAAAATGCAGCTCTCAAGACAACAATGTAAATTAGGGACAAGAAATATAAGAAAACGTTTTCAAAAGACCAACTTAAGGCATTAGGCAGACTCACCAGAAAGGGGAGGAAATGGAGCAATGAGACAATTAAGAAGGCTTTAAAAATTCGCTTTGGGTGCGGACCAACGGGTTACAAAACTATGCAGGAATTGAAGATTCCCCTTCCAGGAATAAGGACACTGCAAAGAAGGATGCAATGTGTTAAGTTTGAGCCTGGTGTGTTGACAGAGGTCTTTGATTTCCTAAAATTGAAGGCAGATAGATTGACAGACCTTGAAAGGGAGTGTGTGTTGACCTTGGATGAAATGGCAATCACACCAAATGTGGAGTTAGATATGATTACAGGCAAACTGTACGGTGATGTGACTTTACCAGGTCACACAGGGGTGGCAACACATGCTTGTGTGTTTATGTTGGCTGGAAACACAACACGGTGGAAGCAAGTATTGGCATATCATTACACTGACAATTCTACCAATGGAGCAGAGCACAGGCCAATCATTATTGATATAATACAGAGGGCAGCATCCATAGGGCTACATGTGCTTGATGTCACCACCGACATGGGTAGCCCTAACCGAGCCATGTGGAAATCCTTTGGGGTGGACCAAAATAAAACATCGGTGCCACATCCAGCAAAACCAGACAGGCAGCTCTATTTCATGCCCGATGTCCCACATCTGGTAAAAATGGAGTAAGAGAGGGACTTGAAAAACCTTGGTGGCTCTCTACTCATGTTGTTACAGTTGTCTTGGTTACAGCTCTCAAGTTTTTTTGTTGCCATTTCCACATCTTTAGAAAATATGAAATAAAAAATTGAAGTGAAATCAACCTCTTCTCTGGAGAACACACTTTGATTTCTCTGTCTTGTGAGTTTGCAGTCTTGCAGTTTTGCTCCTCCACCTGTAACATCACTGCCATACAGTAGGTTACTAACAAGATTACTTATATAATACAGTGATATAATACATGTTTAGTATGCTTACTTATATAAAACAGTAGTATTAAACCTACCTTGTATTTTCACTCTCACTTAAGTCCCTCTCCCTTTGCCATCAATCCAAAATCAGCTGAGCTGCAACATTATACAGACAGGTAATAATCAACATAATCACAAGGACACAATATGGCTCTGCTAAAAACACTCACTCTTACACGCACCAAAGTTATATTTATCTAATATTTAACTCTCTCCACCATACAATCCCGTTTAGAAGCCCCTCTTCTCTAATTCAACAACGTTGGACCAAATAGACATTAAGAGAACGGAATTTACAATTAAAAGGCTGTTCAACGTGTGTTGCTAACTTGCTTCGGTATCCTAGCTTGATCTGTTATCTGTAAACGTTCCCTAAATCTACTAATTTAGGGATAATCCACTGACATCCTTTAATACACATGTTAATTTGAATCAGATGTACTGATAATATCCGCAATATAAATCTTTAAACTTCTTCTTACCTTTAAAAGTCCGTCACGAACGGTCTATTATGCTGCAACTCTACAGCTCTGCTAGCCTTGGCGCTAACTTCCGGGGAACGATTGAGAGGCTCCACGATCCGCCATTGCTGTAAAAAAGTGGTCCATTGGAGTGAACGGAGATGTCGTAACTCTTCTATTATATGGCTCTGAGCCCAGCTAGCTGACGTGTTGCAACAGATTACATAGTGACAATACATTTGCTCACATCAACTGGTAGCTAGCTATGTGTGTGTAGCATGAAGGCGCTACAGATTTATTTTCGTTTTGTAACCCTCTCGTGTAAAATGATAAATACATTGGCTAAACCCAAACTTAGCTTTCATCAAAGATTCTTAATGAGGTTGAAAACCGTCTCTGCTTTCATGGAAACCCCAGAAACTGGTTGTGACGGCTGCTGTTCTTTACTGAATGGTTAGTATCATCCATGTAGGGTCCAATTATTTGTATTGGCCAGTGTTAGGTAAGTGCTGGTTTTGTACCCTACATCTATGTTAAGCTGTTCAACGTTCTACTGACACTATTTTATGTAGTTATAATATAAGATAATACATTGAGAGAGCTGAGACAGGCTATACAAGCGTATCTGTTGAATGTCCTTAAATTACAGTATTCGAAACAGCAGAACTTCAGTGTATGTGATGACAACCTGACATGGTTTAGCCTTTTCCCACACCTACTACTTGCCTGATCAGCCTGCTCTCAGCTTTTTCATTTGTCTGTGTTGTATTGAAGCAGTGTCCTAAATGTAAAATGACTGACATTTTGTTTTAAGAACTGTTCACCTGTGGAGATTTCAGTGACAAAGTGTTCCTGTGTAGCTGGAACAGCACTCTGCACCCACAATGTTGCACTGCTGTTCCAGACCGCACACTACTCCACACTCAACCTGGCTGCTGTACCCCCTGTCCTCAGCTGTACTGAAACAGAGCAGCGATGGCACAAGCCAAGAACCATGGTAAGTACAGTATGTGTTCACAACCAATCCACGGTTTAATGAGTATTTCCTTTGTGCCAAGAGCTGATCTAGTATGTTGCATCCATGGCCGTATCTACCATTGAGATCACCGAGGTCCGGACCTCGGTAATATTTTCCGAGCTGTGTATAACAAAACTTGTGAAATAATTGCACTAAACGGGGTTCTTTGTAGTACTTCCATTTACTGACCATGGGGGCGCTGCATAACTACGTAGCCTCGATTAAAGCAAACAGAAGAAGACAACATGTATCAACAAACCACCGCAGCCCGGACTTGTATCGGAGCAGAAGAGGAGTGATGAGGTATCTAGAGATGTGAGTCCAGTGGGCTGCTTGTGTTCCTGTTCATCAGGACATCATAGGACCAGCAAATCCTGTGAACGCTCTACGTTAGTCAGTGGACGTCCGACAATATGCACACTAACTTATATTACAGCTATAGGCTATACTTTGGTTTAAATTGCGTGAATAAACTAGCTAGAGAGCTAAAGTTAATTACATTCATCCAATGTCAGAAGGATTACCTTTTAACAAACGTTGTAATGTTTTTCTTTCATTTCAATTTGAGTAAAACATTGAAGATATAACATTGTATTGTTTTCTTTTTACACTGACTCAGATATAATGAAAAGACTACGTCAGTCGAAGCTCAGCTTTGGTACGGAAGAGACAGGACAGGACAGGCAGAGAGAGAGAGAGAGAGAGAGAGAGAGAGAGAGAGAGAGAGAAAGAGAAAGAAAGTGATGGAAGTCAGGGAGAAACTGGAGTCACACAAAAGAATGTAGGCTTAATAAGCCCATCTATTTATCTATCTATTTATCTATCTATGTATCTATAACAATAGTCTTCATTTACAATAGGCATAATTTTAAAACATACATCTATTGCAGTTATGATGTCATAACATACAATTGTATAAAACACAATTTGTTTACATCTTTGTTCTCTTTTGAGAATCAAACAAAAGAGATTTAAATAAAAATATAATGCAAACAAACAAGTGAAATGAACTAAATGGCTGAATTGCTTTTAATTCACTGGCAGGAGCGACAAGTGAGGAGGAGACAAGTGAGGAGGAGACAAGTGAGGAGGAGCAAAAAGTGAATAACGAGGGAGAGGTTGAACACAGAGAAAGAGTAGAGAACAGAGAGAGTAATGAACAGGAAGAAGACAGGGAGACTAAAGGAGATGGAAGAGAGGCTGCAGGTTATGGAAAGGAGAGAGACATGGAAAATGAATGTTGACAATGTTTTGTGATCATTTTAGCCTCTTCTGCATGTCCAGATCATTAATAGTAACAATCAACTGATTCTTATGCATTACACATTCAAAAATAATGGATGCTGCAGCCCACTGACATGGTTTGAAATCAATATATTATCCAATGTGTGACCCCCCACAGGACTTTAAAAGCACCTAGCTAGATCATGAAAATCCCCCAAATCTCGGGGGGTATCCCCCGAACCCCCCTAGCATGTTTGGACCTCGGTATTTAGGAAATCCTGGATACGGCCCTGGTTGCATCAATGACTTTTTCAATTCATTTGACAATTCTTTTGTGTAATTAATAGGGTGTGAAACCAGGCAGAGTGAGTGACATGGTGTTCACTTCCACTAAGCCACAGCAGTCTACAGTTGCTGACGGTGTAAGGTCATATCTATTGTCCTAAGTAATTGTATGTAGCCTGCTATAACTTTGTGATTGTTGTCTGAGTGTAAAATTGTTCTTAAAGTGCTAATTATCATATAAACATGTTCAAAGGAGTACACGTTACAAGGCCGTGCGGGGGGAGCTGCCAGACCCAGATGTCCTCAAAGTCAGCGAGGCATACAAGGACTTCTCAGCAGACATCGCACCACGAAAAAAGAACGAATGGCTCACTACTCAACTCAACGACTAGCACTCTTTCAGAGGATATGTTGGAAATGCACACATTATATATATATTTTGCATCTACTTTCTGGATATTGTTCATCTGTTATATAAACTAGCATTACTTAAATATGCAGAGACTAATTTAAATGTTTAAATATGTATTTTTCCCCCCGATATAACATCAACCTATGTTTTGTAAAAGTTTATTAAATGAATCTGTAAAATGTTATCATATTGTGGATTTATTAAATTATGTATTTTCCTTTGTTATTTATGTGTGCGTTTGTTTTGAGGATATAATTCATTAGTACCTAAACATAGTATGGTATAACTGCTTTTTGTAATGAAATACACAATTGGTTTGGGAACAAGAAATCTTTTAATCGTTGTTGCCCAGGCTTGCCGAAATGAATGGAAACTTATCTCCCGATTATAACATTGTGTAACTTGTAACTAGTCTCATAATTATTAGTTTGAACATAAAAATAATTTGTGTGTAAATATGATTTGTAAATGTAAAACACCATCCACAAATGCATTTTAAAGATTTGCAAACTCACAAATAAATTTGCAAATGTAAAACGGATCTGCAAATACGCTAAATATTTTTTTCACAAATAAAAAGAAGATCTGTGAATATCTCTTTAACATTGACAACTTTCAATTAGGCATTTGTGAATCAATTTTGTATGTGTCAACCAAAAATGCACTTGCGGATCTCAAATCTCTGCCTCTGGATCTCAAATCTCTGCCTCTGGATCTCAAATCTCTGCCTCTGGATCTCAAATCTCTGCTTGTGGATCGTCTTTTTACACACACTGAGTTTTGAGACCGGTCTCGGCTAAAATCTACTCGTGTCACTCGGTTATTTTCGGAAACCACGTGATGTATGAAGGTAGATATGGTGCAAAGTGCGAGAGCGTGTAAAACCTGATGTGAGCACTTGCAGAAAAGAAATCTGAGCTTGTGTGCATACATTTACACCTGTATAAAATATCCACGTAACTGTGAACCAAATTTACACTTGTATAAAATATCCACATAACTGTGAACCAAATTTGAAGTCACAGAAAAAACAAAGTGAATTTAGTGATGAAATGTTCACTTGCAGAAAAATACATATTTTTAAAATATACTTTCCATTACAACTGTAACTTGGTTATTACAACCTCTCAAATCAGTCATTACAACTTGACGAATCTGCTCTGTGGCAGTATAAATCGACAAATCTGCGGTCTTGACTTTTGCTTACATAGTCACGCCGAACCGGATGATAAAAAATGTAACATATTTACCAACACATGTTCTACGCCACGACATACTTACATTTAAATGTGTGCTGCGTCGGTTCAGCCATTCTCCGCAAGGGTTTTTTAAATGAGTCCGTGCGCAAAGCATTGTGGGGATTTTTAGGACGCAAAGTCTACCCATGTGTAGCCTCGAAATTTCCCCCAAACCAAGGACGCGGCCTCGGTGGAATTCCAAGTATGCTGGAGATTGGAACAGTCCTTCGGCGGCACTCGATGACGTAGCATCCTTGAAATATTGGCTTGGAAGCCAGTATCCTCGAGATTGAGAAACGGCCCTTATTTCGGAAAAAGTTTGTATTGAAGTCAATGGAGAGAGAAAGATTATCTTTTGATCCCGTTTGAATTGTGCCACGAATTACACATATGATGTTTGTCAATCTTAAATAATAATTTCCATGTCAAAAAATGCACAGCTTGTCGTAAAACTGTTGAAATATAAGACTATGAAAAATATAGAAAGACTACAAATCCCAGAATCCCGGTCCCGACTAACTCCCCTTGTGTGTATGTACAGCTCTCAACGTGCCCAGACTTGTAGTAATTTTCACCTCTTTTAATACTTTCCGCCTCTTTGTGAAAGAAAGAAGTGAAATATGCCAACGTAACGGCCGTCTTGGTGTGTGGTGCGAGATGGGAGATGTAGTTCATGGAGCGCTTCACACAAAAAAGGGTTACTTCACAGTTTTACGACACATTTTAATTAACTTGTAAAATTATCTTTTAAATTGACAAACATCATATGTGACCTGCTCCATCGAAATCAGTCGCATTGACCCGAAGACACATTTTGAGTTGTATACACGGTTGGAAAGAGGATATTCCTAGCTTTCCAATGATATCAGGATTGTTTTTGTACTCTAAATATTAAGCGAAATATGTCACATTATATAATGACTGTCACCGAGTCCTTATTTTGAGAAAAAGGCCTTCAAAGTTTTCTCTTCTCTGGAATCCATCGATCTGATTGATTATTAGTGGAGCAAATGATCAAAATACTACGGAGGGAAGATATTTTCGTTTGGAGGGGAAGCTCGCGAGTGTGTGTGTATACGTGTGTGCGTGTGTGTGTTTGTGTATTTTTGCGTTTGTGTGTTGTGTTTGTTTCCCGGGGAAAACCCTCACGAGAAACACCGGCTGTTGTTGTGCCTGCTGTGGCGTTAAATTACTCCGTTCTCCGCTTGTAATTATGCCGTTACAAGCTTCAAAGTTATATTTATCATCTGAATTTGCCGAAACAAGTTTAATATTCTGAAAGCCAAGACTCTGTTTAATTTAAATCAGATGAAAACAAACTGTAACGGATCCTGCCGTGTTATCTATGATTACTTTACTCTTACGTTCATAATGTCAGCCGGAGGGAGGGGGGCGGCGCTGCTGGAAGAGCAGAGTGCGAGTGAGAGGTGCCTGTCTTCGTCCCTTCACAAGCTTAAAAAATGTACTTATCGTGTGATTTTGGAAATAAAAGTTTCATATTCTGAAAGCCAAGACTTGGTTTGTTTAAAATCAAACAAAACACCCGAACCCTGAAAAAATAGTTTTTTACGTAAATCCACGTTTATTCTGAAATGAGCCGTTGCGACTTCCGACTGATTTCGATAGAGCGGGTCACATATGTGTAATTCGTGGCACAATTAAAACGGGATCGAAAGATAATCTTTCTCTCTCCATTGACTTCAATGCATAACTTTTCTGAAATAAGGTCCCATGGAGTCACTCTATAAGAACGATCTTCACTCCCCGACCTTTAGCGGCAGGCAATTAAAAACCATGTTTTAAACCACTGCTGTCTCGCAGTTCCTCCGTGTCCCTGTCTGTCTGTCTGTCTGTCTGTCTGTCTGTCTGTCTGTCTGTCTGTCCGTCTGTCCGTCTGTCCGCCTGTCTGCATGTCTGTCTGTCTGCCTCTCTCTGTCTCTCTCTGTCTCTCTGTCTCTCTCTCTGTCTCTGTCTCTCTCTCTCTCTCTCTCTCTCTCTCTCTCTCTCTCTCTCTCTCTCTCTCTCTCTCTCTCTCCAACTTCTGGTGAAGCTGGTATACCAGCATGGTCTTGCAACACCATACTGGTATACCAGCTTCACCAGCAACGCCATGCTGGTATACCAGCTTCACCAGCAACGCCATGCTGGTATACCAGCTTCACCAGCAACGCCATGCTGGTATACCAGCCTTTTGTGCCGGCAGACCAGCATAACAACCAGCTTCACCAGCATAGACCAGCATGAAACAGCATAAACCAGCATGGACCAGCATGAAGTCCATGCTGGTCCATGCTGGTTTGTTCAGCAGGGTGGTATCTATAACTCAACATGTCTGACAGTTTCACTCCGTGGCAAACAATAGAATGTATCAAAAACATTACACATTGCTGTTGACTGAGTGTCTGGGGAAAGACATGTTTATACACTTTACTGTGAAAGGATTTCATTTGTCTGTAAAACATGCCTGAAACTAGGACTGAGCTCTGTACGGGGGTAGACAACATGCCCGGTAAGAGAGGTGTCTTGTTACCATGTCAACACAAAGCATGCTCTCATGGGATCAGCCTGCAGTTGCCGTGGAGACCAGCTAGAGTCTGTAGCAGTGAAATTATGTGTTTTCTGATAATTGCAATTTATCCCAGGTGAATGACATACTGATTCAAAACCTGATATTTGAGAAAATCCATTACATCAGAGCTATTGAGAGTATACATATTCTGAAATGCTTTTCATATATTCACATTTAAGTCAATATATCAACTTACATATGCAACACTTATACATAGTAAACACTTTGTATTAAGAATGAATCAGTTGACTACTGTTAGTGAAATATGAATATGGTTGTACTTGACTCTCCCATGTATATGAGTATTATACATAATATATATACCATTATGTTGCATATAATATACTGTATATGTTAGTGTATACAAATACTAAATATCTATTTATTTAGATTACATGTTATAGTTTTTGTATTAATGATCTTGTAACAGACTACAGTCTGTTATATAAGAGCACTTGCAACATGTGATGTAGATCATACTCAGACTGACTGTCATTCTTCATGCTGTCCACACTGGGCCTCGGACATTGACTTGTAACACAGTGACCGTGGAGTGGACAAGAAGTGGATGTGTAGAAGTATGTTTTGCATTTGTCTTTTTATGCTGCCATGAACTGTTAACGTCACTATTATCTGTTCGATGACATTAGACTAAACAAAAGATTGAAACCGATAACACAGAAGTCCTCAGGCTTTGTGAGAACCCTGAGTTAAAAAGAGAGCAACTCCATCTGTGTTGTGTTTCTAAAGTGCAGAAAATAAACGTGACTCACAATAGACACATGTATAAGCATGTGCTGTATGACCTGGTGTAACGGGGCTTGAGGTCCCAAGTCACCCACCTGTTCTCTGCCTGAGAGAATGAGAGCAGTGCACATAAGGAGAAGCAGCCACATCAACATGAGCTTTGCTGCACCCTCGTCTCTGTGGGTGTATCACCTCGTGTGGGAGGAAGTAGGTAGGTGGGGGAGCAAGCTATAACTGTTGGCGGTAAAGTCAGTCAGCCAGTCAGCCCACGTGACTGCTGAAGGTGAGTAAGCTCGCCACTGTCACTGCACTTCCTTTGCCAAGCAGTCGCTTTCACTTCTTTCACCCGACCATCGCCCAGCTCCTCCAGGCTCTCCTGCTGAGCACCCTGTGTCATCTGTTTCTCAACTTGTCCTCGAGAAGCCTTTGTTTGACAGCCAACACTCAGCCAGCCCTTCTCCTTCACTCACTCTCCTCCTCTCCGCCTCACCACTTTCACAGTGCATCTTCTCTCTCATTTGCATTTGTTCCGCTTCCTCAACAAGAAGCAGTGACATGAAGGAGCTGAGAGAGGAGCAGCCTGCCTGAGCAGGTGCTGAGATGGGGCCGTTCAGCGTGCAGCACACTCTCAGCCAGACGTCTGTTGCTGATTGAAGAGTATTACGGTAAGTGACTTCTCCCTGATTGATGTCACAGTTTTCACTTGTGTTCTGGTATCTTACACCTACACACCATCAGATATCTTCTTTTCCCTCATCAGATGAATAATAACACGAATAAAACAAGAGATGAGTCCAGAGATGTTTGCTTTTTGGTCACAGCTTTGTGAGAGTGTTCTTGCTAAAGCAGAAGCTGGTTTTCAGAACGCGTTTGCCTCTTTTTAAACCCGCTCCAAAGGCTTTTGTCGGCTGACACACTTTATTTGGGAGATGAAAGCTTCTTACGAATGTCAGCTCTCAGTCCCTCGCCCCTCTCCTCCGTCCCTCCCTCTCTCTTTGTACGGCATATACATTTCTATGCCTGCATACAAAACACATCTTAAGAGTTGTGTTCCTGCACAGCCTGCTCTTAAAGTTACTTAGCACGGATTTCAATGCCTCCATTTTTCTCCGCGCTCTGTAACGTGAATATTACTGCTAACATTTCAATGTGTATTTTGGTGCTGTAGAATTGCACCCCTGTCTTTCTGGATTTATACACATGAACAATTCCATTGTTTTGATTGCCATGCCAGCCATCTATCCTGACAATATTGCACATCTGTTATCATTAGTTGCTTCTGTATTTGGTGCTTTGCTCCCGTCTTCTTTTCTGATGATGCAAATCCTCTCCAGAACAGAACACTCATATCCTCCTGATGAGCAACTAGCACCTTGGCTCAAATCGATTGCAATGTTTCATCTGAGGCACAGCAGAGGTCTAATGCAAACTGTTCTTATCTTACAGGTAATTGCAGACTTGGATCTGGTACATCACGACAGCAGCAGGGTTACCATGGAGACTGGCAAGCCAGGATTGCAGAGTGCTTCAGTGCACATCAGCACAGAGCAGAGAGAGGGAAGGATGGACCTCCATGCTCCGCTGACGGCGGTGTACATCCAAGCAGTGCCTCCTGCAGCTCCCCGAGAGCCAGCCACGCTGCACGTAGCCATGCCGCCGCTCTACTCCAAGGAGACACTTCCCTTTCTCACACTCCACATTACTGGAGGACTGCAGGGTCAGCCGGGGTTGAGTCTGCTCGCGGCTGCCCCTGCAGCCAGACCCAAGTCCACAGGAAGACATGTATGTTCTCACTGTGGACGGGACTGTATGAAGCCCAGCGTGCTGGAGAAGCATCTCCGCTGCCACACCGGGGAGCGGCCGTATCCCTGCTCCACCTGCGGAGTCTCTTTCAAAACTCAGAGCAACCTCTACAAACACAAGCGTACTCAGGCTCATGCGCGCCTCTGGTCTGAGTCAGAGCAGAGCAGCATGAGCAGTCTGGACAGCATGTCCGGCTCCAGGGAGACCTGCACCTCCAGCCTGTCTCTGGACGAGTCCAGCAGCATGGAACAGGATGCCACACCTGCTGACCCCAACAGCCCGGCCAGTACTGCAAAGCTCTTCTCTGTACAGACGCAGGGTTCTGTGGGGATGCAGAATGCCACGACCCATGCAGGTCAGAAGTCAGAAGGAAAGGAATGTGCAAAGGTAACAATAAAAAAACAGAGGACGGAAAATGAGAAACCTCCAGTGACTGCCAGTCGACATCTTCCCCTTCAGAGGCAAGAGGCCACTCTGTTCTCCAAGCAGTGGGAGAGCTCCGTGTGCAGAGGGAAGTCCCAGAGCCACGAGAGCACAGACTCAGGCTTCAGCGAGAGCGGGGACCACTACCCGAGCCCCTGCAGCCTTTTAACTGACCACAGTACCGAATCCACTACGGAGCATCCTGCAGACACCAGCAGCACACACACAACGTCAGGGCCAGGCCAGGCGGAGCAGGAACACACATGCATGGCCAGGGAGCAGAAAGCACTCGAGGAGCACATATCGAAGCTGATTTCAGAGAACACAGCTGTTGTGGAGGACAAACAGCTGGAACACGTCAGGCCACGAAAGAGCGTTCTGTTCCAGCAGGGGAGCATTGACCTCCCCATGCCGTACACATACAAGGACTCCTTCCACTTTGATATGAGGATCAGTAAGGCTCCACATGTTGGGTTACACAGACACAAGAAGCCCAACTCCTACACCTCCGTGCCCACTCAGCGACCCACCACCGTGGGGCATGCCCCCCTCATCCGCAGCCACTCCCTCCCTTTCGGTGTGGCCCTCCGGCAGCCGGACAGGAGCAGCCCAACACCCTGCTGTCAGAATGACTATGTAAGAAGTGTCCGGAAGGAAAGCTCTGGCCGGACTCCGACAGCTTCTGTTCAGCCTGTGAGCCAGCATACACCCCCCCACCGCCCACTGGTCCGGCAGACAGCCGTAGACGGCAACCACGCAACAGACGCTCTTTTCACAAGTTCATCTGTGGAGGAGGCCGGCACCGGCAGTCTCAGCTGCGACGGTGACGGTGGTGACATTTGTGGAGAGCCAAGCAGCAGAAAGTTCCGGAGGAAAAAAGCACAGAAGTTTGCCTTCAACAAGTGGTACATGTATGGGGGGGGCACATTCAGGAAGCTTTACAGTGCTGACAGTACGGGTGGGGATGATAGCGTTATCAAAGGCAGGAGATGCTCCACAAAGCCGGAG